>NC_071395.1:95068120-95368120 GCF_022682495.2 Desmodus rotundus | reverse complement strand
GAAATGCTTTAGAGGTTTTGGTTTTTGAATTCTGTTTCTGAGGTAATAAATTTTTTAAGTCATAGAAATACCTTTATTAACTTGAAAGGCTAAATAGTTAATGGAATGTTACATTTTCATGTTTCTCTATTCTTGGCATCACTCTTGTTATCTAAAAGTTAAAATTAATGAAGATACCCTGGCTGGTGTGGCTTAGTGGGTTGAGTGCTGGTCTGTGAGGCAAAGGGGTCCCAGGTTCAATTCCCATTCAGGGCACAAGCCTGGGTTTTGGGCCAGGTCCCCAGTAGGGGGCTCACCAGAGGCAACCACACATTGATGTTTCTCTCCCTCTCTTCCTCCCTTCCCCTCTGTCTAAAAATAATTTTTTTAAGTCTTTAAAATTAACAAAGACAACCAATTAGCATGTTTTAAATATCTAAATTCAGGGGGGTTTTTTCCTTACTCTACTTTCAGAAGTTGGTATATCTAAAGAGGAAGCCTTAGAAACTCTGCAAATTATACGAAGAGAATGCCTCACAGAAAAACCGAGACATTCTGGTACAGCTGAATCAGGCAAGAAATGTACAGCACTGGATCTTCTCGAGCAGGAGCATACCCAGAACTTCATAATTACCTTCTGTTCAGCACTAGATAATATTCTTGGGGGTGGAGTACCCTTAACCAAAACAACAGAAATCTGTGGTGCACCAGGTGTTGGAAAAACACAATTATGGTAAACTAAAATGTTTCTTTCTTAAGGGTGGGCTTAATAACATTTTATGTAATAGAGTACCATGCTATGGGTCTGTAGTCAGACCAAAAGAGGCATGTACGTGTTTGTAATTTTTTTGTGTGTGTGTATATAGCATCAAACAAAAACCAACTTAACATTTATGTTACTTTAGCACCCCAGCTTGATAAATTAATACATTTATTTTGATATCAAAAAATCTTTACAACAATGTAAAGTAGTCATTAGGATAAATATAAGCAGTATTCTGCTTTGTTATATAATTAATTCTTGAGAATATATTTGAAAGTGAAATGTTTGAAAGTAGATTTATGTATAATAAAGGATTCCGTTCCCAGAGGCCTAAAAAAAAAATCACTAAAATTCCTTAATCGTGATTTTATAAGCACATTCTTTCCCTAATCAAGCATCAATTGATTCACATATAAAGGGTGAAGGAAAAATAGGTTTACAGTAGTTCATATGAAAAATAATAATACAAGAATAAATGTTTCATGTACTCACAACTGTGTACCTACTCTTGCTCCACCTTGTATTTGGAGCCATGGAGAATCAGCCATCTTTGTTGTCTGGGGCAATATATTTAGTGGTACCTAATGGATGGTGATACGGAGTTTAAAAAACACTACCTTAGAAGATCATGATAATGATTTATTCATTTGACTTCTTTCTCTTGATAGTATGCAGTTGGCAGTAGATGTGCAGATACCAGAATGTTTTGGAGGAGTGGAAGGCGAAGCAATTTTTATTGATACAGAGGGAAGTTTTATGGTTGATAGAGTGGTAGACCTTGCAACTGCCTGCATTCAGCACCTTCAGCTTATAGCAAAAACACATATGGGAGAGGGTAAGTTAGCACGTGACTCTCTTTTTTTCTGTATAATAAAAGAAATTTGCATTTGCACTCATCCTAGACCTTAGTAAGAGAACTTTTGAAAAGTGAAGCTTAGTGACTCAACAGTGTACTGGCATTAAATTCTCATATCCCTCTTACAAAATGAGAAATGCCACAACCTAGATTGGCCTTTTCTTCCCCTGTCATGGCCCTCACTTCTTACTGCAGGAGCTGTAGGGCAAACCTTTGTGTAAGTATTTCAGTGTATGATTTCAAATCATACTTTGACCTGCCAGGTGTAAACTAATTTTGTTGGAGACTTTAATGTAAGTGTTGTCTCAATGCATTCACTGTATTCAATGCATTCCCTATGTTGACTTTCGTACTGGTTTTTCCAGAAACTGAAGGTAGTTTAGAAAAACCATGTCTGGAAATATTTGGAACATGAAGCTGATTGACCTATGGGGCTATGAATAGTATATAATTGACTTCATGACTATGTTGATTGTATTACTAAAGTGTTTGGGAAGGTTTTTTAGCATTTATCATGCAGAAATCAAGTGTTTGATTTAAAAAAAAAATAAAGGTAATTTATATTCAAGTTCTTGTCCTTTCAATTATTTATAAAATTAAATGGTTTCTGGTTTGACTGTTTTGGATTTTGGTTGGCTTTTTTTTGCTTTGTTTAATTTTATTTTTTGGATGTGCAGTCCTTATTCTTTTCTCTAGAAGTTTTAAAAACAATGCTTTTTTTATACGCTTGTAATTCCTTTGAATTCTTGTAATCTTCCGTGAACAGTGTGGCAGAGTTGTTGGGTGTTGTCCCATATATGAGAGGCAAATGATTGATGTTTCTCTCCCTCTCTTCTCCTCTCTCAATAAATAAATAAATAAAATGCATGTGATCAGCTGGATTTTTTTATTGTCGTGGGAGTGCTAGGTGTTCTTTCTAACTAGTGACCAGTATATCTACTGAAAGTCCTTAAAGCTACTCATGTCACAATGTATATTTGTAATAGTGTCTTAAAATATTGCAAATACTGTAGGTGTAAATATAAACACTGGGATATAAACCTTTTAGTGATTGGTGTATGATTAAGGTCTTATTTTTTAGTGAAAAATGAACTTTTAAAATGTATATTTGCAATAGGCAATATTTTCTGAAATTTAATTTCCTGGGTTTTTTTGTTTTTGTTTTTGCAGTGTTAACCCTTAAGTAACATTTTGAAATGAAACAATTTTTAACTGGTTTTTCTCTGAAATATGTACAAAGCCAAACTGGTTATTTTTAAATCCAATCTAAGCAAGGAATATCATTTTATATCATTGCTTCTACTTTAATTATCAAGTTATACTATGGCATTTAAGGGGAAAAATGCTTTTGGACATTTTTACTTTTAACTGTTAGTTTGTAGTCCTATTAAAAAAAAACAAGACAGAGAAATTCTATTATGCTACTTCTATTCAAAAGAAGCCAATAACTAGAACTATGAAGAGGTAGGCATTAAAATTAGTTGTATATGTATATGAACAATTTCTAGATAGCCTAGTATGTAAGGAAACAGTGGGAAAAGTATTATTATGAAAATAATAGGACAGGAATTATAAAATAATAGTTCATAGTAATTTTGCTATAATTTTATCATCTTTCAATTAAAGTTAAGGTTTTTGTTAGTGAAACATTTTGTTTTTCAAAGGGTTTTTTTTTTATAGTTACCAATATTTCAAAACAGGCAACACTAATTATTTTAAGATTGTTTTGTTGTTTATTTCAGTGTACCCCAAGGCTTTGGAGAATTTCACTCTTGAAAATATTCTTTCTCATATTTATTATTTTCGTTGTCGTGACTACACAGAGCTACTGGCACAAGTTTATCTCCTTTCAGACTTCCTTTCAGAACACTCAAAGGTATGGCTCAAACTACTGAAATAATATAACGACCGTATTTTGCCATGTATATGCACACCTTTTTGCCCACATTTTCGAGGGGAAAATAAGGATGTGCATTATGCAAGGGTAGTACCTGAAGTACCTTGTATTATTCTTGTGTTTTGTAAGTATTTGTTACATAAAATTTTTTGTACCATAACATATTAAAAAATAAATGTTAAAATTCCTTTATATTACAAAAAACAAGTATCTGAATATAAATGAGTTAAAAATTGAATAAAAAAATTAAAATGAAATATTTTTTTCCTGAAAGTTTGGGCCAAAACGTGGGTGCGCATTATACATAGGAGCACATTATAAATGGCAAAATATGGGTAACTTATTGAAGGTGTCTTTGGTTAATGTGAAAAATAAGTAAATAGTACAGTGTCATAAGCCAATTTAGAAAATCTCTTCCTTTCTTGTCCTACAACTTATTAATATTTACATTTATTTAGCATGTGTATGTAAGGAAGAAATTGAGGTAATATAGAATGAGTTTCCACCTCCAGTAATGGTGGAATTGCTCCTATCAAACAAACTGTATAGAGAGGTATAAAATGGAAATTAAACTTCCCTTCTGTTGCTGCTTCCTGGTGTCTCTTCCCAAAGTTGACCACTATTAATAGTTCCTTGTGTGTCTTCTCAAAAAATTTTTTATATTAAAATATCTAGCTCCCATTTTTAACATTTTTTAATGGGATTATACCATAATATTGTTCTACACTTTCTATTTTGGCTTAGTGCTTTGCATATCTTTTTGTATCATTGCATACAGATAGACCTTATTCTTTTTAGAGAGAGGGGAATGGAGGGAGAAAGAGAGGGAGAGAAACACCAGTGTGAGAGAAAAATATTGATCAGTTGCTTCTCACACACCCCCTAACTGGAGACCTGGCCCGCAACTTTGGCATGTACCTTCACCCAGAATTGAACCAGCAACCTTACCATTTACAGGCCTGTGCTCAATCCACTGAGCCACACCAGCTAGAGCTAGACCTTATTCTTTCAGCTGCATATTTCATTTTAAGAAGGTACTTTGATCTAGTCTAAGTTAGCCTCCCTCTCCCCCACTAATTACTTATTCTTTGTCATTTTCACCCGATTTAGCATCTTTGTTTAAAAAAGATTTTTAAAATTTATTTTTAGAAAAGGAAAGGGAGGAAGAGAAACATCATTAGTTGCCTCTCATATACCCCTAACTGGGGACCTGGCCCACAACCCAGACATGTGCCCTGACTGGGAATCGAACCACTGACCTTTTAGTTTGCAGGACAGCGCCCAACCTGCTGCTATGCCACACCAGTCAGGGCATATCTTTTTTCTTTTTGATCCTCACCTGAGGATTGATTTTAGAGAGAAGGGGGGTAGAGAAAGAGACATCAATATCAGAGAGAAACACCAATCATTTACTTCTCATAGGTGCCCCAACCTAGGATTGAACGCGCAACCTAGGTACATGCCCTAACTGGGGATCGAACTTGCAAACCCTTTGGGCCAATGCTTCAACCACCGAGTCACTCGGCCAGGACCAGTTTTAGTATCTTCAGAGCTCCTATCATTGTCAGAAAATATCTTATTTATATATTTGTTAGCATGTTAATTGTCTCTTACTCCACTAGAATATAAGTTACAAGAGAGCAGGAATCTTGTCTCTTGTTCCCCAATGCCTGTAACAGTGACTAGCATATACTAGGTATCAATAAATACTTGCTGAATGAAGGAATGAGTACTGTAAATAAAAGATATGAAAATGGCTTACAGCTCTGGCCAGGCAACTCATTTAATTAGAGTTCATCCAGATACACCAAGGTTGTGAGTTTAATCCCTGGTCAGGGCACATAAAAGAAGCAACCAATGAATGCATAAATAGTGAAACAACAAATCAGTGCTGTTTTTTTCCTCTCATTCTCTCCCTCCCTTCCTTTTACTCTCTCTAAAATTAATAATTTTTTTGCCTTGGCTGGTGTAGATTGAGTGCCAGCCTGTGAACTGAAAGGTTGCTGGTTTGATTCCTAGTCAGGGCACATGCCTGGGCTGTGGTCCAGGTCCCCAGCTAGGGGCGTGTGAGAGGCAACTGATTGATGTATCTATCTCTCACACATCGATGTTTCTCTCCCCCTCTTCCTCCTTTCCCCTCTCTCTGAAAATAAATACACAAAATTTTTCTTTAAAAAATTAAATTAATAAATTTAAAAGTTTATTTTAATTTTTAAAAATTATATTGTTCTTTTTTTTTAAGATTTTATTTATCTTTAAATATATTTTAAAAGACTTTACTTATTTATTTTTAGAGTGAGGGGAAGGGAAGGAGAAAGAGTGGGAGAGAAATATCAATGTATGGTTGCCTCTCGCACATCCCCTACTGGTGACCTGGCCTTCAACCCAGGCATGTGCCCTGACTGGGAATCGAACCAACGACCCTTTGGTTCACAGGCCTGTGCTCAATCCACTGAGCTATACCAGCCAGTGCATATTCATTTATTTTTAGATAGAGTGGAAGGGAGGGAGAGAAATATCAACGTGTGGTTGCCTCTCATGTGCCCCCCCGCTGGGGGCCTGACCCAAGCATGTGCTCTGATTGGGAATCGAACTGGCAAGCCTTTGGTTCTCAGGCCAGAACTCAATGCACTAAGCCACAACAGCCAGGGCAATTTTTAAAAAAATATTTAAAACTTATACATTGCTTCTACAAAAGCCTCTTCTTAGCCTAATCCTTATTAGATAGAAAAAAAAAATCTTACAGTTTTTCATTTGTTTACTCTTTACTGTAGGAGCCGTTATTTGGATTATATTAGAAATGAAACTGTCGTGAAAATATTTATCATCCATAAGTAAATCTTGATTGTAATTCAAGACAAACCTACCTCATGCTGAATTCTCTATTTTAACAGATTCTGTAATAGTTATTTGCCCTATAGTATATTTAAAATTAAAGAGAACTCTGGTCTGTGTGGCTCAGTCGTTTGGAGCACTGTCCCATAAACTGAAAGGCTGCAGGTTGGATTACCCATCAGGGCACATGACTACATGGTGGATTTGGTCCTGGTCTGGGTACCTATGAGAGGCATCCGATCGATGTTTCTCGCATCATTGTTTTGTTCCCTCTTTCTCTCCCTCCCTTCCCCTCTCTCTAAAGTCAACAAGCATGTCCTTGGATGAGGATAAAAAATAATAAAATAAAAATAAAATCAATTTTAAAAATAAAAAAATAAGGGGAAAAGTATACCATTAATTAAGTTTTTGAAGAAGCTATTATAATTTAATATTTGAAGAGTGTTTTTAATATAAAAAGAATCCTGAAGGTAACAAGTGATGTATTTAATTGAGAAATTTGTTTAACTAAAAATTCAAAAGTGATTTTTATCAATGTAAAAATACCCTTGTAAAGACTATGTACAAGGGGGAGGGGCCCAAAGAAACCCAGAATTTATTTATAAAAAGTGTATATTTATTACATATTTAAACTTCAGTCATCCCCAAACTACTCTCCATTTGATGCAGATGTTTTTTCCACTGTTCAAAACAGTTTTTTAACTTGACATTTATGATTCCTTTTAGTCCTTCTGCCGTTTTTTGTTTCACCTCTCCTGCTTCTGGAAAACGTTTCCCTTTGAAGACGTTTTTCTTCCAGGGAAACAAACAAACAGAAAAGCTGCTGTGGGTGAGATTGGGTGAATAGGGAGGGTGGGGCAGTGAGGTCATGCTGTTTTTGGTCAAAAACTGCTAAACACTCAGCACAGTGTGAGCAGATGTGTTGAAAGAGTCTTCAAAAATATTCACCCATCATGAAATGGGCCAAATGTATTGAAAGAGTGTTCAAAGAAAATTCACTGAAAGTGAACGAAGCCTCTGACAACACCACCAATTGGTACACTGATACAGATGGGTTCCTAGAATGCTCACCTAGCAGGGGAAGCCTCTACTACAAGGGGCCTACTCTCCAGAAGATAATTCCAGGTTTTTTTGGGTCTCCCCTCATATAGTGGCAACTGATAAGAAAATTGTAAATGTTTGTTTTTCTTTTTGCTGAATTACTTTTTTAAGGGGACAAATTATCAAACCAGAATACATTTTAACTTTTAGTGATTAGTGCAAAAAGCATTGGGTGAATAGATACATAATTATTCAAAATAAAGCCTTTGTAGAATTGAAAATAGAACACTGGATTTTAAGGGGTTTTTGTGCAATGGGTTATGTTTTTTTGATACAATTTTATTTTTAATACCAAACCTAATCTCTCTCTGTATTTAGGTTCGATTAGTGATAGTGGATGGTATTGCTTTTCCTTTTCGTCATGACCTTGATGACCTGTCCCTTCGTACTCGATTACTAAATGGCCTAGCCCAGCAAATGATCAGCCTTGCAAATAATCACAGATTAGCTGTAAGTATAATTAGTCAAGAGAATTTTATAATTAAAAATATTGTATCAAATATTAATTTCTAGAAGTAGCAGAACAGAATTTGCCTGACTAAAAGCAAATAATGTAGACATAGTTTTAAATGTAGCTTTGTTTTGGTTTGGTTATTATAAAAAATTAATTCCAGTCATAAGTGTTTTCTTGGAAAATAATAGGCATAATCAAGATGCCATATTTAAAAAATGGACTCTGATGAATAAATGCCACCTTTGGTAATTACAGTGTTTTTTGTCTAAATATACTTGTTGTGTTTTAGGTAAGCTCTTCCAACACTCCCATTTTTATTTAACTGTGTGTATAATCACAGATTCAGAGAGATAGGAATATTCCACAGTGTGAACAACCAAGATCTTTGGAGGCAGAGCTAACTCTACTAGATTTGAAATGCAGCTAACTTTTCTAGATTTGAAATGTGAGTGGGAACAGAGGTAAAGATAAGTTCAAAAGTGGAGAGGGCATTCTGTTAATACCAATGAAGAGCCCCCAGTAGGGGGCACTCAAGACTAATAGCTCCTTAGGTTTTTGTTTTTAACAGAAATAGCTTTATCTTTTCTGTTTAAAAAAAAATAATCCAAACAATAACACAGAATACTATGCAGTGTTTAAGGAGAGTAATGTAAATGTATGCGTACTAACATGAAACAAGGTATATTCAGAATATGATCAATTGAAAAAATTCAAGTTGCCCAACTATATTTCATAGGTCTACTTTTGAGAAAAATAAAAATTATATATGAGCATTTATACTTATTCTTATGAAGAAAAATATCAAAAGGACTAGAGTATTAACAGTGGTTACTTCTAGAGATAGGATTTTGTGGGGTTGAGGGCATTCTTTCCTCTCTTACCTGATAAATTCTTCTTTGCTTGATTTTTAATTTCCTGGTCAGCAGGTATAGAAGCATATATGACCTATGATGATAAATACAATTTACAATTTTAAGTTATATGCTTGCTGTAAAAATTTCTAAACCAACAAAATGTAGAGAGTAAGCAATTATATTATCTGTTATGTGGAGATGATTATTGTTGAGCTTAGTATACATATTTTTCCAAACTTATTCTATGCATACATAAAACATGTTTTTAAAGATCATATTGTACATGTTATACAAAGCAATATTTTGTTCACTTAATATATTGTGAACATCTTTCTATATATACTAACTACTATAGGTCTACCTTATTTTAACAGCTACAGAGTATTTTGTTGTATGATTGTAAAAGGTTAGGTTTTTTTAAAGATTTTATTTATTTATGTCTAGAGAGAGGGGAAGAGAGGAAGAAATGGAGAGAAACATCAAGATGTGGTTACCTTTCATGTGCCCCCCTACTGGGGACCTGGCCCTCAACCCAGGCTTGTGCCCTGACTGGGAATCAAACTGCTGACCCTTTGTTTCTCAGGCTGGCACTCAATTCACTGAGCCACACCAGCCAGGGCTGTAGACATTTTTTAACTACTTCCTTATTGGTTGTCTTTAATGTTGACTCCAGTTTTTCACCATTTAAATCATTGCAATCAGCCCTGGCTGCTGTGGCTCGGTGGATTGTACGCCAGCCTGCCATCCGAAGGGTCACTGGTTTGATTCCCAGCCAGAGTACATGCCTGGGTTACAGCCAGGTCCCCAGTTGGGGGTGTGCAAGAGGCAACCAGTCTACGTTTCTCTTACACATTGATGTTTCTCTCCCTCTTTTTCTCCCTTCCTTCCCCTCTCTCTAAAAAATAAATAAATAAAATCTTAAAACAAAAACAAAAAAAACACTGCAATCAATAACTTTTATATAGCCCTGACTGATGTGGCTCAGTGGATTGTGCACAGGCCTGTGAACCAAGGGGTCGCCAGTTCGATTCCCAGTCAGGGCACATGCCTGTATTGTGGGCCAGGTCCCCAGTAGGGAGCATGCAAGAGGCAAGCACACATTGATGTTTCTCTCCCTCTCTTTCTCTCTCTATTCCCCCTCTCTTTCTCTCTCTATTCCCCTCTGTGTAAAAATAAATAAATATAGTCTTTAAAAAAAATAAAAATGTTATTTAAAAAAATAACTTTTATATACTTCTTTGTCCATTCAACCAGTTATTTCTGAAAATACTAAGCCAAAGGGATAGCTCTATTTTAAACATCTTGCTATATATTATCAAATTACCCTCAGAAAGCATGTTCCAAAGTATGTTTTCTATGGCAATGAATGGGAATTTTTGTTTTTTCCAAGTCTTTATACCAAGTTTGATTCTTTTAAATCTTTGCCAAAATGATGTGGAGTCATTTTAGAGATGCGTTTATTTGATTATTAGCAGAAATGCTTGACAGTTTTATTAAGATATAATAGACATACCATAAAATTCACCCTTTTAAAGTGTACAGTACAGTGGGTTTTAGTATATTCAGAGTTGTGCAAACATCACTATTATCTGATTTTAGAGCATTTCCATCATGCCCAAAGGAAATCCCTTTACCATTAGCTGTCACTCTCCACTGCACTCTCCCTGTCTGCTTTTTGTCTCTATGGATTTGTCTTTTCGGGATATTTTCTAGAAATAGCATAATGCAATATAGTAGTCTTTTATGTCTGGATTCTTTTATTTAGCATAAGGTTTTCACGATTCATCCATGTTGTGGCATGTATCAGTGTCCTTTTTATGACCAAATACTTTTGCATTTTCTCAATATACCACATTTGTCTATCTGTTCATCAATTGAAGGGCATTTCGGTAGCAGAGTATTTTTAAAGCAATGAAGTTAATCATTTCAAAGTGATTGTTACTTCACTATTTCAAGACTCATTCTGTAGGAGCTTGGAGTTATTACACAATAATTTTCATTTGGATCCTGGTACACCCAACATTTTTGCAGAAGTAGTGTAATTTTATAAATATTTGCTAACAGTGCAAATTCTAATTTGGGGATGTTGAACAGCTGTTAAGCAGTGTGTTTATTTACATTTTCCTCAAGATATGGATAAACTACTCCCTAATCCTGTCTGATAGAACTTTCTGCAAAGAGGAAAATGCTCAGTTTAATAAAGTAGTCATATGGCTCTTGAGCACTTGAAGTATGGCTAGTGCTACTGAGGAACTGAATTTTTAGTTTTATAATTTAATTTTAAAAAGCTATGGCTGCAGAATCGGATAGGCACCTCTAACAAAGTTTTGGTATAATTAATTATCTCAGTCGGGAGAGCTTAAACACTTGGTAATATGTACAATAAAGGGTATTTATATTATTCAGCATGTTGGGGATGCCAGTTAGTCATATATTTCAGTTAATTACCAATTTAAATTCCTTTTTCACTTGTTCTAAGATTCCTGGCCTGAGGTAACACTGAGGAAGCCACTATGGCACTTTCTGGGAGAGGAACTAGAAGAAAGTCATGTCATCCAGTTGGTGCTTAATTGAGATCTAGATGGATTACAGATTTCTCCTCTCTAGTTAAACAAAAATTTTAGGGTGTTACCACTGCAGTGGGAATAGCCAGACAACCTTTTCTTTCTCATTTTTCTTACGAAACTGATGACTTTTTCAAAGTAGATACCTTTTCTCATTGCTTTTCATAGAAGTTCTTTATCAGTGACAGCTTGCAAGTAGTATTTGGAGGGAAGATCTGTATTGGGATAATATTTAAAATAACTATTTCTAGAGAATTTTGGATAAAACAGTGCCAGATAATTTGACTTTTACTGTATTAGGTCAGCCTTAAATACTTTCATTTTCTCTACTTTAAAATTACTACTACTCAAAACATTACTACTTTCAAAACATGGGATCTTTTCTATAGTCCACTATTTAATCCAAAAGAATTACCGTATTTTTTGGACTATAAGATGCACAAGACCATATGATGCACCTAGGTTTTAGAGGAGGAAGAACAAAAAAACCCCCACTCCACAGCCACACTGTCCCCACCCCCCACCCCCCCATAGCTTGCCAGGCAAGCTACATTTGGACTATAAGACGCACCCTCATCTCCCCCCTCAATTGGGGGGGGGAGTGCGTCTTACAGTCGGAAAAATATGGTAGCAATATTTTTAGTCTTTAGAGCCATCTGTAATTAAAGCACACCTGTATCTTTTGTCAGCAGACTAACAGTCATAATTTGGGGTCATTTGACCTGATTACTGGGCTTCATTTTTCCCAGTTCTTACACTGTACATTCTTTGATTTTAGCTCTTTTCTCATAATTCTTTGCCTTAGTTTCTTTATTTCTGTAAAATCATAAATCATAATTCTATATTTGTTTCTTCCCTAAAAATGTAAGTTTTGAGTTGTTTATTAAGAATTCTATATTCTTTTGAATAAATACATTCCAGAGAGGCAACAGTACTAAAGAACACAAATTCAGTCTTTCTAAGCTTTTGATTTCTCATATGTTAAACTGTAATAATAACAATAATAATACCTAATTCATAGAGTTGCTGTGGAGATTACCTAAGATAAGGAAGGTAAAGCACTTAGCATAGTTTCTGGCATGTATTAAGTACTCAAAAATGTTTATTACCATTACTGATGTTGCTGCTGTTGGACTGGTTATTCCTATTGGCTTATACAACCTTAATTTTAAAAGTGAGAATTTTCCTGATTCTCCCAGTTGTGAAGTTTTTGTGCATGGTCTCTTTAGACCTTTATATATTATCTATTTTATTTTTATTCTTCCACTAAAAAAATATTTATTTATTATTTATTTATTTATTTAGATAGAGGAGAGGGAGGGAGGGAGAAAAACATCAGTGTGAGAGCGAAACATCACTCAGTTGCCTCTTGAACTCTACTGAACCCACAACCCAGGCATGTGCCCTGCATTGAACTGGCGACCTTTGCTTTTCATAACATCACTCAACCAACTGAACCACACCTGTCAGGGCTATTTTCTTCCATTTTCATAAGAAGAATTTCTTTGTTCTTATCTGTTAAAAAAATTTTATGTTCAGTAGGCTTATGTTTTCAGATAACTACTCATTTTTATGTGTAAACTTATTAGAGAAGTTTTCATTACCTAAATACATCTTTAAATTAGATTGTATTCAAATACTAAAATCACAGGACTATTTACTTTATAAGTTTTAGAGGAGACTCATGTAATTTTGTCACATTTTGTTTTGTAGGTAGTTTTAACTAATCAGATGACAACGAAGATCGATGGAAATCAGGCCTTGCTGGTACCAGCATTGGGTGGGTAATAAATCAGATAAACCTTTCTGGTTAAACACATTTTCTCTACCTTTTTCATTTGATGCTTACTGAGTACTGTAAACTCCATGAAAGCAGAGAGTTTATCTGTCTTATTCACTGATAAATCTTAGCATGGAACACTGTGCTCTTAGATACTGACTCATTTTTTTCAGTTAACATTAATTCAGCATTTACTATATAGCAACTGCTAGGTCAGGTACTGAGCATATAATAGTCATATGATGTTTGTTTGTTTATCTATTTATTTATTTATTTTTAGAGGGGAAGAGAGGGAGAAAGAGAAACATCAATGTGTGGTTGCCTCTTGCATGCCCTGTACTGGGGACCTGATCCGCAACCCAGGCATGTGCCCTAGACTAGGAATAGAATCAGCGCCCCTTTGGTTCACTGGCTGGTGCTCAGTCCACTGAGTCACACCAGCCAGGGCCATTTGATGCTTCTTGCCTTCAGAAAGCTCACTGTCTTAGGCAGGAGGAATGGTGAATCTATTCAAATACAAATTATATAACAGTGAATAGATTTCCTAACCTTAGTCATGGTTTTGTTAGAATACAGTGCTTCAAGACTTATTTCTACTAAAATCTTTAAGAATATTCTTTCAGAGTTCTTGCTTTTTTTCTGATAGTCAGAAATATGTTAGTAGTCCTGATACATGGAAGAGTGGCCAATATGTTATATATGAAGTTTTCTAAAAGCAAATAGAAGATATTGATCTTCACTATTGCCTTAAATATATAAAACTCCATTCATTTCAGGATGTTATCCACATACCAGGTTTTTAAAAACCAAGTTTACTCGTGTTATGTTAAACTAGGTAGAGTAAAACTGTATTTGATCAGAGGCATTTTGAGAGACTTACAACCTAGTCAGTAAGGCAATATATAAGTATTATGTTCTTTTTCCCTCAGGGGAAAGTTGGGGACATGCTGCGACAATACGGCTGATTTTTCATTGGGATCAAAAGCAAAGGTCAGTGTAGAAACAAGTTAATAATTCTGAATATTGGGTTAATAATACGGAACACTTACCAGTTTCTTAGAGGTAGTGCAGTGGATGACATCTACAATGCCCTGTGAACTAAAGCTTTTGTTACCTTGTCCTTAATCACCTAGAGCAAACATAGAAACATGTTTTTATCTGCACATTTAGCTACATAGGAAATTCTTTGGAATATTTAAATGATGGGGTGCACCTGAAATGAGTAGGTGTCCAAGGAATGCTACCTTCTGAAGGTCTTAGAAAATCAAATACCATTTATTAGCCACACAGAAGGAGGCAGGTACTGTGTTCCTGGAAGGGATTGAAAGGAGAATAAAATGAGGACCAAAGGTTAGCTTTAGGACTAATTTATATGGAAAATAGGGTGGTTCTTCCTAGTTGGTTAATATATTTCTTGTATGAAATTGTGTCTACTTTTGTTTTTTCTAGTATTTTCCTAACTTGTATTTGTTATCCAGTTACTTACCTGACTTTCACCAGTATTCTTTAAAATAAAACTATGACAGCATGAAACCTTTGTATTTGTTTTTAAAGCTAGCTGCTGAGCAAGTGAACAAACCAGCTTTTATTTTCTTTAACATAGGCAATTGAAAGCAGCAGAATCTTTTATTCTACACTTATGGAAATGTCAGAATTATGCCAGCCTCTCTGCTTTGAGATTAATTGGTATAACATAGAGTACTTGGTTTTGAAATGCTCTAATAAAAAGGAGAAATTGAGACAGTGTGTGGGCAAAGATGGAAAAAGGGGTTACTTAAATACATATTGGGTCTGGTCAGTGATATTGTTTATTTCTTTATTTGCATTTCTTTGTTTTTCTATAAAATGAAAAAATCATGTTTCAGCTCACCAAGTTAGGTTTTACTGACTCTGAGCTCATAGCAGAACAAGTCACACATACATCTTTTGCAACTAATTCGTGCATTTTGTGTCTCTTTTAAAGATGGCCTTTGCAGAGCTCAGGTGACTCTTTTTTTCCTTTTCCATAATACATAGTGCTTTACAATTGACTCCCATCCCTCAATTCTGTAAATAAGTCACTGTACAGAGGCTTCACAAAAAGAAATTCTTTCTCAGTAACAAATCCTATTGTAAAGATTTAGCAATTTTCTCCAGATGATTCTTTTGAACATACTGTTTATACTTTCCCAGATTTAGGTTTTCTGCAAAATGCATCCCACTAATGATCTTAGGAATTTCCCTTGAGCTAGTACACAGTAGTTTTCCATTATTGTTCTATTAACTATTCACTGGTAGGATACATCTAATAAATGAGGAAAATAATAGGAGCAGAGCAAGATGTTTCCTCTTTTTATGCATTCATCAGGAGGACAGGTTTGCCTTCTTTATCAAATTCTGTAAATTGGCATTGGTTAGCTACCTATAAGATCAGAAAACCATGCTTAATTTTTGAGTAACAATTTTATGACTTCAACTTCTTACTAATTTTTTCCAAGAGATTAGAGAATAGTGTAGAGCATTAAATAGATAGATTTAGGGGAAAACTGTTTTATGAAAATTTTACTCTATCCCATGCTGTTATTTTAGTGAGTGCTTGCTTGTGCTAGGTATTTAACTGGGCACTTTATGTACATATTTTATATTATCCCTTCAGTAACTCTGAAGAATCTTCCTGTTATTAACAGTGGGAGGACCATAGCCCAGAAGATTAACTGACTAGTAAATAATAGCTATCATTTATTATTTTTAAAGATTTTTAATTTTTATTTGTTTATTTTAGAGAGAGGGAGAGAAACATCATTGTGCAAGAGATTCGGTTGTCTCTCCCACACCCCCAACCAGGGACTTGGCCCGCAACCCAGGCATCTGCCCTGACCAGTAATCGAACCAGCGACCCTTTGGTTCACAGGCCAGTGCTCAATCCACTGAGCCACATCAGCCAGGGCTAATAGCTACCATTTATTAAAGATTTATTAACTGTCCTTTATTATGCTAAGCACTGTGTGTATATAAGATTTCATTTTATTTTCCAAATAACTCTGAAGTTGGTAGTAGTATCCACATTTTATAGCTGGCTATAATAGAATCCATTCTTTTTCTCCTATAATTACTGTTTCTAGAATGTAATTCTAGTATTGTGTTGATTTCTAGCAAATCTGAAGTTAAAGCTCTTTTCCTCCTTTTAAGGTAATATCCTTTTTCTCTGAACTGTCTTTTTCCCAGGCTATGGATATATAAGTAATATGTACACTTCATCATAACTGGAAGAAATTGACCTCATATAATAGAATTAAAATAGTTTTATTTTTTATTGTTTGAAACCACCTATCTTCAAGTCATTAAAGTTGCATGAAATCTTTTTAAGTATATTTTATTGATTATGTTATTACATTTTACCCAATTTTTTCTCCCTTTTATCCCCCCTCCACCTTACACCCCCTGCCCTCTAGCATTCTCCCTCTCCCTCAGTTCATGTCCATGAGTTACACATATAAGTTCTTTGGCTTCTCTGTTTCCTATACTGTTCTTAACCTCTCCCCTTCTGTTTTATGCCTACCAATTATGCTTCTTATTCCCTGTACATTTCTTCCCATTCTCCCCCTCACCCTCCCCACTGAAAACCCTCCATGTGATCTCCATTTCTCTGGTTCTGTTCCTGTTCTAGTTGTTTGCTTAGTTTGTGTTTTTGTTTTTTAGGTTCATTGTTGATAGTTACTAGTTTGTTGTCATTTTACTATTCATAGTTTTGGATCTTCTATTTCTTAGATAAGTCCCTTTAACATTTCATATAATAAGGGCTGGGTGATGATGAATTCCTTTAACTTGAGCTTATCTGAGAAGCACTTTGTCTGCCCTTCCATTCTAAATGATAGCTTTGCTGGATAGAGTAATCTTGGATGTAGGTCCTTGCCTTTCATAACTTCAAATACTTCTTTCCAGCCCCTTCATGTCTATAAGGTTTCTTTTGAGAAATCAGCTGATAGTCTTATGGACACTCCTTTGTAGATAACTGTCTCCTTTTCTCTTGCTGCTTTTAAGATTCTCTCCTTATCTTTAATCTTGGGTAATGTAATTATGATGTGCCTTGGTGTGTGCTTCCTTGGGTCCAATTTCTTTGGGACTCTCTGAGCTTCCTGGACTTCCTGGAAGTCTATTTCCTTTGCCAGATTGGGGAAGTTCTCCTTCATTATTTGTTCAAACAAGTTTTCAATTTCTTGCTCTTGTTCTTCTCCTTCTGGCACCCCTATGATTTGGATGTTAGGGTGCTTAAACTTGTCCCAGAGGTTCCTTAGCCTCTCCTCATTTTTTTGAATTCTTGTTTCTTCATCCTGTTCTGGCTGAATGTTTATTTCTTCCTTTTGTTCCAGATCATTGATTTGAGTCCCTGTTTCCTTCCCTTCTTGTTGGTTCCCTGTATATTTTGCTTTATTTCACTTTGGGTAGCCTTCATTTTTTCCTTCATTTTTGCAACCTAGCTCAATTAGTTCTATGAGCATGCCGATTACCAGTGTTTTGAACTCTGCATCAGATAGGTTGTCTATCTCCTCATCACTTAGCTCTTTTTCTGGAGTTTTGATCTGTTCTTTCTTTTGAGCCATATTTCTTTGTCTCTGTGCACCTGTTGTAAGGGGCCAGAGCCTTAGGTATTTGCCAGGGTGGGGCAACCCTCTTGGCTGCGTTGTGGCACTGTCTATGGGGGAGAGGTCATAGAGGGAATAATGCTGCTTGCTTGTTCCGCCCTAGGCCTACTTTCCAATGAATTCTCCTACAAGGCTGGGAGTTTCTCCCACTGTTGTAACCCGTGCAGTATTTTTCAGCTAGTTTTAAGTCTTTAGGTTCCCATCCAGCCAGCCCTGCCTCACCCACGTGATCTGCTGCCTTGGCACATGTCCTCTCCACTAGACTGCCCAGCTCCCATTTCAGCTCCTACTGGTCTGGATGAATGTTTTTTTAACTCCTTGGTTGTTGGAGTTGCATGCAGTTTGATTTTCTGGCACTTCTGGTTGTTTATTGTTTTTAAATTGGTTATCTTTTTTTTGGTTGTGTGAGGAAGTGAAGCATTTCTACCTGTTGCATGAAATCTTGTATGTGGTTTAAATTTTAGTTTGTCTTGAAACAATGGAAATAGAAATTCACAGTGGGGAAAAATTGTTATGAAAATAAACACTTTCAATTTGAGCAGAAAACTAAAAACTTTGACTAGCTATCAAAGTTATTGAAGAGAATTGAATTTAAGTATCCCATCTCATGACATAGTGTCCCCATCCTTCACGAGCAATACCTGATTTTTACCCTTTGACTAATAATGGAATAATATTCCAACAGTTATTAAAAGATACTTTTGTCTCTATCCTGTGTATTGTACAGGTTTTCCTTCAACTTACATATTCATAGTCTTATGAGACTGAGATTGTTCAGAATTATACCACTCTTTGCCAAGAAGATCTGGTGGTAGAGTGGAGTAATATAGCAACACCCCCACATAGTATTTCATATGTGTACTCAGCTTTAGAGCACAAATTGTGCTTCTGTCTTGTTTCTTTCTGACCCAAACTACGTAGTTCAGCCATATGTTAAGCTTCATCTCAGCTGGGGACATGAGCCAAGTGATTCTTTGGTTTAGTTTGTTTTTTGAAAAGATCTCTTGAGATGCAGACATGAAATATACAATTTAATTTTTACTTAGAAATTTAAGGAAGATTTTCAACCTGAACACTTAATGCCCATTTGACTTTAGGATTCTCAATGAATATGTAAGTGCTTCTTTAAAGCTTATCTAATTTTTCATTTTTTTTTTTTTTAGAAAAGTCAGAAGAACTAGGTCCCTTTTTGAACATGGTATTAGATACTAATTTTTCAGAAGGTTAGCTAATTTTTGTTATATTGAATCACAAAGAGATTTTTTTAATAGGGTGGGTTAAAATATACGATGCTTTTATTTTTCTGTTATATTTTGCATTAAAGATGGAATATCAACTCTAAAAGCATTGTAAAAATTATACTCACTCCCTATTATAACTATTCTTATATTACTTGCCAGGTATTTTCTTTATGCATACAGTTACAATTGTAGAGTAAATGACATTTTGGATTCTGCTGTTTTCATTCCTAAAAGTACAAACCTAAAACATTGAGCTAATAGACCATGATCTCTGACTGCTTCTCTTTTGAATTGTGCCTGGGTAGAGGGGCAGTTTCAAAATTAATAAAGCAACAAATCATAAACTTTTTGAGTTGTCTTTGAAAACAAGTCAACGTTATATTATATGTAAATGAATGATCCTTTTAACTCTGAGAGTTTATTATTTTTCTCTAAGTTAGTGCAGTTATATCAGTTTTTTTAAATTGTGGTAAAGTATACATAACGTAAACCTTACCATTTTAACCATTTAAGTGTACACTTCAGTGGCATGTAGTATGTTCACAATTGTAGAGTCATCACCACCAACCATCTCCAGAACTTTTTCATCTTCTGTACTGACACTTTGTACCCGTTGAACACTAATTCTTCATTCTCCCCTCCTACCAGCCCCTGGCAACCACCATTCTACTTCTGTCTCTATGAATTTGACTACTCTAGGCACCTCAAATAAGTGGAATCATACAAAATTTGTCCTATTGTGACTCATGTAATTTCACTTAGCACAATGTCCTCAAGGTTTACTGTAGCATGTGTTAGAATTTCTTTCCTAAGACTGAATAATATTCCATTATATAAATATGCCACCTTTTGTTTATACATTCATCTGTCAAGACACTTGGATTGCTTCTAGCTTTTGGCTATTGTGAATAAGTTATGTCACTTTTAAAGCAATTTTAAAAGGCACTTTAAAAGGTTTTGCTTTTATATCTGTTGCTGTTATACTATTTGAACATAGTAAGAGCTTAGAATTTTATTTTTCAATTACTTTCAGCTTTAGTTTTATGTTACTCACTTTGTAGACTACATAATGAAATCCTGCCTAAACAGACTTTGTTCTCTCATGACAGTGATATTTTTGGACATAATTATTTTGAAAGAATGTGTCTTGCTAACTTATTTGTATTAGTATATTATGAGTATATTAGTATGAGGAACATACTTATGTATATCCCAAGAAATTGTCTTAATAGTTACAACACCCCCCAAAACACAATTACTGCAGAAAGTTTGAAGAATATAGCTTAAAAAAACAACCTTTACCTTGTAATAACAATGTGTCTTTTTTATTGTAGCCTTCTATAATTTTCTATATATGTCTATATATGTATTCATAAACGTGGGATCATACGGCATAACTTTTATATTATTAATATTTTCCTATCTCATTAAATATTTTCCCCACTGTATTTTCTTAAGCATAAATAGTATCTTGTCATGTACAAAATAGTGTATTTCAGCAATTTTCAACCTTTTTCAGCTCATGGCACAATAAACTAATTACTAAAATTCTGTGACATCAAAATATATTTTTTGCTGATCTGATGAAAAAAATACTTTTGGTATACTTTTGATTCATTCACACCAGATGGCTACTGTGTTGTATTTCTTTGACAATCTAAGGGAAAAGAGGTCAGTACCCCTGACTAAATAAACAGGTATTACGTTTTAAAGATTCTTGCAGTGCACTGGTTGAAAATTGCTGGTTTATTTGAATCAGTCATTGGACTTGTAGGTTGGTTTAAAATTTCACTTATATAAACAAGTATTTTGTTAATGTAATAGCATATTATTACAATATATGTAATAATTGTTGCATGCATACATGTAGCTATTGGTTGAAGGGAGTACTTCTGATTATTTTTGCTTTGTGTGTCCTTAGAGAACAAAATAATACAATTTTATTAAAACTATAAATTTATGTTATCAAATCAGTCACCTGAACTAATTAATTAAGATCATGTGTTTTGTATATTTTTTTCTCTAAGCAGGTTGGCAACATTGTACAAATCACCAAGCCAGAAGGAATCTACAGTACTGTTTCAAATCACAGTCAGTATTATTTGATTAGGGTGTGATTTTGGTGTTGGTGGGCTATAATTATCTAAAGAGAATATTTATAAGTTGCTTTTGTTAACTTCTCCAGGCAGCAAGCCAATTTGAGGACAGCTTTTGATACTTAGAATTATCCCCCAATATCGATACACACACACACACACACACACACGTAATAATTGAACTGAAATTTTTAAAAAGATTTTATTTATTTGTTTTTAGAGAGAGGGGAAGGCAGGGAGAGAGGGAGAGAAACATCAGCGTGCAAGAGAGACCACACCCAGGTGGGGACTCAGCCTGCAACCCAGGCATGTGCCTTGACTGGGAACCAAACCAGCAACCTTTCGGTTTGCAGGCCAGCACTCGATCCACTGAGCTACACCAGCCAGGGCTGAAATTTATTTTTAAGAACTTAAGAAATAGTTTTTTGTAGGGTAATATGTTCCATGCCATATGTAATGTCAGGATATTAAATATTTTTAATGTGAAAGTTGTTAAGGATTTTCATGAGACCAACTACCAACCTTACTCATTTTGGTCTGTTGATATTATAGGTCTGTCATAGCCACCAAATATATACCATTTTAAAATGTTAATTTTCCTATAATTGTACATTATAGAACATACATTTTTGACTGAAATATGCGTATTTATCAATAGTTTTGAGCCAGATATATTCTTGGCATCTCATATTTTAAGGACAAAAACAGAAACAGAGATTCTGAAACTGAGCTATCTGCTTAGTCTTTGCTCTGCCTAGGTACAATAAAAGTATTCTAATTGGAAAACTTTATTTTAGAGTATTAAATTGTGAAAATAAATTTGTAAAACACCCAAGTAGTTATTACATGTTATTTCCTTTCACTTCTCCCAGTAGTGTCACCATGAGGTTTGTAAGGGTTGTCTTTTAGAGAGCATTTTTATAATGCAGTGTTGTTTCTGTGTGTGTGTGTGTGTGCATATAAATAAATGTATATAAAATACTCCAGATATAAAATACTTTAGTACAAGTATTAAAGGCTTGGGCATTTGTCCTCTTTATTTATAGTGGTTGATGACTTCTATTCCCAGAATAAAGTAGCTCTCTTATCAATTACTTAAAATGTTTGGAAGACCAATCATTATTTTAGATGTTCTTAAAGCATCCTTGCATATTTTTCCATCTCTCAGCCTCAGGGATTTAGAGATGCTGTTGTTGCCCCTGCATCTTCAATGCAAACAGAAGATTCCTTGAATTCCCGGAAACGGTCACGAGAATCCGAGGAAGAACAGGAATCCAAAGACTAGTCTCACAGTGTGAGTGTGTGTGTGTGTGTGTATATATGAGGTCTGTCTGAAAAAAGTTTAGTCATTGCTAATATGAGAATGGTTTGCATGACATCCATGTAACCTGGCAGCCAAGAGGAGTGGACTGGAATGCACATACATGAACAATGATGACTTCAATGTACAGGTCAGTGGTGTGGTAGACGCCATTGAGTGAGCATGTGTGCTGTGTGGCCATCACACTCAAAATGAGCAAGTAGAGGAACAAATCTGCATCAAATTTTGTGTTAAGCTTGAACATTCCTCCATGGAAATATTTGGATGATTCAGAAGGCTTTCCTGGATGATGCAATGAGTGCAGCGCAAATAAAGGTGTGGCATAAACACTTCAAAGTTGGCTGAGAATCTGTTACAAGTGATCCACATTCTAGAAGGCCTGCAACCAGCAGAACACCTGAGAATATTGAATGTGTAGGGGCTGTAGTCAACAAAGATCGGTGACCCAGGTGACTGAGCCCCCCTACAGCGCAGATTTGGCACTCTGAGACTTCTGGGTTTTAGCAAAACTCATCATCTTTGAAAGGGAAGAGATTCAGGAAAATACAATGGGGCAGTTATGGCAATTCCAACAAAGGATTTTGCAGTGTTTTGAACAGTGGAAGAGATGCTGGGAGAACTGTGTGAGGTCCCAAATGGTGCCTACTTTAAAGGGGACGGGGGCATCATTGTCCTGTGTGCAGTGTTTATATCTTGTATCTTCAATAAATGTGTCTTTTTCATACGACGTGGCTGGATACTTTCTGGACAGACCTCAATATGTATTGATTGTGTGAGATGCAGTGTTTACAAGTAGACTCATTCTTTAAAATGTAAACACACACTATGGCATAAATGAATCAGGAATATAACAAGTAAACATATGTATACTTAATGAATGTGATTCCCTGAAAGTTTTTCTAAAGCAGTGTTCTACAATTAAAGTGTGCCCTGTTTTAATTTTTAGTAACATTCAGTAGAGATGATATAGGTATTATATTTTGCAAGTTTGGAAAGCTGATCTTATGTGGCCAATCAGGCTGTTTTTCCTCTTTACTAATTGCTGAGGAAGAAAAGATTTTTTTTACATTCCTTTTGCATTCTTTTCCTTTAATGGAGCTTTGATGGTTCTAAAATGACCCGTTTTATTGTTATAAAGGAAACCTAGCACACTGAGTCAGCATATCATTATATTCAGTTTTATGGGTAGCATACACATTTAGATGACTAATCAGATTTTAGTGACCTCAATTCTAAAATCTAAGCCATTTGCTTATAATTAAAAAATTTTTTAAAAAATCTTCACCTGAGGATATATTACTGATGTTATAGAGAGAGAGGAAGGGAGAGAGAAACAGGGATGTGAGAGAGATACCGATTGGTTGCCTCCTGCACGTACCCTGATGGGATCAAGCCCACAGCCTTTTGGTGTATGAGATGATGCTCCAACCAACTGAGCCACCTGACCAGGGCTATTTTTAATTTATTTTATAATGTTAAATGACGGACTTTGGAGCTGTTAATTTCATTGAGAGATTGTCTGGAACATATATCTTCCAGACTAGTCAATAAGATCACAGGTAATCATTTTTACATTTTTGAAAAATGGTGTTATTCTAGAATTCTAGGCGTATCTACATTTTCCTCTGAAAAATCTTAATACTGCTTAAATAAATTAAAAATTTGGATTGAGTGGTTTAAAAATAATCTAAAAATGTTTTAGCACCTGGTTCTTCTCAATTCATTCACAAAATTTACTTTGGTTCCCAGTGGAAGAAAATTCTAAGATAAAGGTGAAATAATTGATTATTATATACTGTGACGACCGTATTTTCTGCCCCAGACTGAACACTAAATTCATAAAATTCAAAATACTTGATTACTATGTAATTGACTAAGCGTAGGACAAGCAAACTTTGCCAGGACTTTTTGAGAGTGAAAGTGGGCACCGCTGACAATTACACCAGGGCAGTGGACATAAACCAGGATGTCCTTTATTTGCGCTGCACTCATTGCATCATCCCGGAAAGCCTTCTGAATCATCCAAATATTTCCATGGAGGAATGTTCAAGCTTAACGCAAAATTTGATGCAGATTCTTCCTAGCAAATCAGGCATGTGGTCATCCTAATTATATAACACTAATTTTAAATGATTAATGTAGGATAACTGATTGTAACTATCTTATTTGTTAGGGCTTTAATGCATATGTTTTTATTATAATTAGTACAGTCATTATAAAAAAGTGCTCATTTTATATTTGGTTTGCTCTAATCATGAAATCAAGGGTGGGGGTTGTAAGTGCTGAATGTCAGTGTTACCAGGCATCATATACAGTAGGATCTCATAAAGAACTTAAAAACTATAGGACCCTGAATATAGACAAAGCCCAGTGTAGTTCTGTTTCCAGTTGTTCTGGTTGCTATTGTTAAAAAGATACTTACTTTTTAGTTACAAATATAAAATAGACTTAAATCTTAGTCTGTTGGGGTTGCAATAGTAAAAGAATATAATTAAAACAGAATTTTCTCATAATATTAGAGGCTAGAAGTCTGAAATCAGCGTGCCTGCCAGCATGGTCTAGTTGTGGTGAGAGCTCTCTTCCTTGCAGGCAGCTGCCTTCTCATTGGGTGCTCAAAAGGCCTCTCATTGGTGAATGCTCATGCAGAGAGATTTTTCTCTCTTCATCCTCTTACAAGGTCACCAATCCTATCAGTTTAGGACTCCACCATATGATCTTATTCAACATAACCTCCTAAAAGCCCTGCCCTACCCAGATATAGTCATATTGGAGGTTCAAGAGTTTCAACATAGGAATTTTGGGAGGATGTAATACAGTCTAGAGCATTCTGCTCCTGGTCCCCAAAATTCACGTCCTCACATGCAACATACACATTCCATCCCAACCACTCCAAAACTCTTAACTCATTCCAAAGTCCAAAGTGTCATTTAAATATCCTCTAACTCAGATGAGTGAGATTCAAGGTACAATTCTTCCTGTCATCTCTCTAGATGTGAACCTGTGAAACCAGACAAGTGTTTCCAAGCTACAATGGTGGGAGAGCATGGAGTAGACAGTCCCCCCTCTACAAGAGAGAAATCAGAAGGAAGAAAGGGGTGATGGGTTCCAAGCAAGTCCAAAATCTAACAAGGCAAAGTTTATTAGATCTTAAGGCTCATCAATAATCCTCTTTGGTTTAATATTCTGCCTTCCAGGTCAACTGGGGTGGCAGCATCACCCCTACAGCTTTACATTGGGGTCCTGCTCCCAAGGCTCTGCCAGATCTAGTCCCTAAACCTCTGGCAAATGCTGTGTGGCTGTTGAAACTGAGGCAGTAGCTCTGATGACCTTTTGAATTGCCTTTGGGGAATTTTTCTTTCTTGAGGAATAGCTCATGCTTGTAGCTAAATCGCTCTCTGTAGTCCTGTCAAATCTAAGAAGTCCAACAGCCTTCCTTCAGTTTGTCCGATCTCCGTCCACTTCATTTCAAACTGGCATTCTTTCTGCTCATATAATTCCATAGGCTCCTTATGGGATGATGGTCCAGCCATACCTGTAATGTTCTCTTCAGAATATGCTATCTATTTTTTTGCAATATGGATAGGCTGAAATTTTTCCTTTTTGCTTAACAATTTCTGTTCTTAATTCACATCTCCTTTTGCATTTTACTATAAGTAGTCAGGAAGAACCAAGCCAGTTCTTCAATACTTTGTTTAGAAACCTCAGCTAAATTAACCAGATGAAAGTTCTGTCTTCCATAAAACACTAGAAAACAGTTCAGCTCAGTACTTTGCCACTTTATAACAAGGATCATCTTTCTGCCAGTTTCCATTAGCATGTTCCTCCTTTCCATCTGAGACTCACCAAAATTTCTCTTAACATCCATATATCTAACATGCATCTCCAAACTCTTCCAGCCTCCACCTTTATCCACCTCTAATGCCTCTTCAAACTTTTAGGTATTTGTAATAGCAGTACCCCACTTCCCAGTACTAAAATCTGCCATAGCTTGGAGTGCCATAACAAAATACCATAGATTGGTTGCCTTAAAATAAGTTTATTTTCTCACAGTTCTGGAGGCTAAAAGTCCAAGATAAAGGTGCTAGCATGGTAAGTTTCTGGTGAGATATAAAACTAGCTTGTAGATGGCTGCCTTCTTGCTGTGTCCTTAGATGACAGGGAGAGAGAGATTAAGAGTGACCTCTCAGGTGTCTCTTATAAGGGCACTAATCCTATCATGAGGGTACCACTCTTGTGACCTCATTTAATGTTAATTACCTCATAAAAACCCAATCTCCAAATACAGTCACATTGGATGTTAGGGCTTCAACATATCAGTTTGGGGAAGAATTCAGTCTGTAACACTATAGGAAACAAATATGTTCATATTATTTTAAAACTATATCATATTATAACCTACTTTTTAAAAAGCCCTAATATATCCTCATGTATTCCACATTAAAATTTTTCTGTGATAGTGTTTAATGTGTATTATTTTTAAATTTCTTTTGGAGTTTTTGTTATAGTGTATTTTTTGTTGTAAACAATGCTTTTAAAAGCATGTAAGTTCCTCTTTAAAGAAATTTAAATTATGATTTGTATTAATTTCCAATTGCTGCTGTAATCAATTACCAAAAATTTAGTGGCTTAAAAGAACAAAAATTTATTCTTACAGTGATTGAATCTGAAGTCAGTTTCACAGGGCTAAAATTAAGGTGTTAGCAGGTCGGCCTGCATTCCTTTTGGAAGGTCTAGGGGAAAACCCATTTCCTTGGCTTTTCTAGCTTCTAGAGGTTGCCCTGCATTCCTTGCCTTATAGCCCATCTTCAAAGCAGTGTTCATCTTCCAGTCTCTTCTCTGTTTCCATTGCCTTTTCCTCACTCTGTCTCTTGCCTCCCTCTTATAAGGACTTTTTCAATTACATTTAGGGTGCTGTCAGGTGATCCAGGATAATCTCCCCATCTCAAGACCCTTAATTTAATCACATCTGCAAAGTCCCTTTTGGTATGTTAAATTAGCATTCACAGATTCTAGGATTAGGTTGTAAACATCTTTAGGGGAGCCATTATTCAGCCCCACAAATAATGTGGTAATGTGATTCAACCAATAGTGATCCTTGGGTCATTCATATGCACATTAACGTTTGAAAAACATTGGGACAGGCTTGTTAAAATTTTTTTAATCCTCAGCTGAGGATGTGTTTATTGATTTTAGAGAGAGAGGAAGGGAGAGAGAGAAACATCACACTCCAACGGGACTGAACCCTCAACCTAGGGATGTGACCTGACGAGGAATGGAACCTACAACCTTTTGGTGTATGGGAGGATGCTCCAACCAGCTGACCCATACAGCCAGAGCTGGATAATATTTTAAACTGTATTTATAAATGTTCATCCCATTCATGACATAGAAAAGAAAGGATAGTTCTTTTGCTTTTTGAAAGTTTTATTGTTCAAAGAATATTATTTTCTTAAATATAAAATATATGTAAGTATAAACTTTTTCCACCAGTCTTTTCTGTTACTAAGTTATAACTCATGATGTGATAGAATTATCTATCCCACAATTTATATGAGCTTGCCCCCTAATGCTACTAGTAAATTAAAGTCTCACCTCCCAGTCAACCAATGATTGTACTAATCTTTTGTCTTGCAACTAGGCAGTGTGTTAAATCCAAAAGATGTATATTGGCTTTTATTCCTTTTTATATATTGCTTTGATCACCTTTCTTGGTAATTCATTTATACACATAAATATATTTGCACACAAAGAATACTTATTTCCATAGTGGTTTTTTTTAATGTTAATTTCATGTTTTACAATGCTCTGGCTACAGTTAGCACAACACAGGCCATTAGTACAGGTTCCTTTAAAAATGACTCATTCTGAACTTCCAGCCAAGATGGAGGCTAGGTAGATACACTTTTTGCCTCCTCACACACCAAAAGAAGGACAACAACAAATTTAAAAACAAAAGATAACCAGAACTGCCAGAAAATCGAACTGCATAGAAAAGTCTGACAACCAAGGAGTTAAAGAAGAAACATTCATCCAGACAGGTAGGAGGGGCAGAGACAGGCAGCAGGGTTGGAGAGGGCTCAAGGCAAGGCGGTGGCTGGAGGATTGGGTGGGTGAGGCAGCGGCTGGTGGACCGGGCAGTCCCACATTTGTGTGTGGATAAACCAGGAGGAACAACTAAGGAGCGAGACGGACTGTGCAACCCAGGGTTCCAGCACAAGGAAATAAAACCTCAAAACCTCTGGCCGTAAAAACCTTTGGAAATTGCAGTGGCGGGAGAAACTCCTAGTCTCACAGAAGAGTTCATTGGAGAGACCCACAGGGTCCTAGGACATATACAAACCCACAACCCCAGGAATCAGCACCTGAAGGGCCCAATTTGTTTGTGGGTAGTGGGGGAAGTCACTGAAAGCCAGCCAAGAGCTGAGTAATTGGCATTGTTTCCTCTTGGACCCCTCCCCAACATACAGCAGCAGAACACAGCGAGGTGGGTTGCCCTGTCCTGGTGAATACCTAAGGCTCCGCCCCTTAGAATGTAACAGGTGCACAGACATAAAAAAGTATGGCCCAAATTAAAGAACAGATCAAACTCCAAAAATAGAACTAAGCAATGAAGAGATAGCCAACCTATCAGAGGTAGAGTTCAAAACACTGGTAATCAGGATACTCTCAGAATTGTTTGAGTATATTCTCAAAAAAAGAGGAAGAAGTGAAGGCTATGCAAAGTGAAATAAAGGATGATGTACAGGGAATCAACAGTGATAGGAAGGAAACCGGGACTCAACAGTTTGGAGCAGAAGGAAGAAACAAACATTGAACCAGAACAGAATCAAGAAACAAGAATTCAAAACAATAGAGGCTTAGGAACCTCCTGGATAACTTTAAACGTTCCAACATCCGAATCATAGGGGTGCCAGAAGGAGAACAAGAGCAAGAAATTGAAAACAATTTAAAAAAATAATGAAGGAGAACTTCCCCAATCTGGCAAAGGAAATAGACTTCCAGGAAGTCCAGGAAGTTCAGAGAGTCCCAAAGAAGTTGGACCCAAGGAAGCACACACCTAGGCACATCGTAATTACATTACCCAAGATTAAAGATAAGGAGAGAATCTTAAAAGCAGCAAGAGAAAAGGAGACGGTTACCTACAAGGGAATTCCTATTAGACTCTCAGCTGATTTCTCAAAAGAAACCTTACAGGTATGAAGGGGCTGGAAAGAAGTATTTGAAGTCATGAAAGGCAAGGACCTACATCCAAGATTACTCTATCCAGCAAAGCTATCATTTAGAATGGAAGGACAGACAAAGTGCTTCCCAGATAAGGTCAAGTTAAAGGAGTTCATCATCACCCAGCCCTTATTATATGAAATGTTAAAGGGACTTATCTAAGAAAAAGAAGATGATCAAAACTATGAATAGTAAAATGTCAACAAACTCACAACTATCAACAACTGAACCTAACCCCCCCCCCCCCAAAAAGAACAAATTAAACAACTAGAACAGGAACAGAATCATAGAAATGGAGACCTCATGGAGGATTAGTAGCGGGGAGAGGGGTGAGAATGGGGGAAAAGGTACAGGGAATAAAGCATAAATGGTAGGTACAAAATAGACGGGGAGGTTAAGAATGCTATAGAAAATGGAGAAGCCAAAGAACTTATATATATATGACCCATGGACATGAACTAAGGTGGGGGAATGCTGGTGGGAGGGGGGGTGCAGGATGGAGGGGAATAAAGAGGAGAAAAAAATGGGACAAGTGTAATAGCATAATCAATAAAATATATTTAAAAAAATTATTCTGAGAAGTGTAGAGTAAACCAATACTAGCAATTAAAAATTTGATGTTTTGAGAAACCCTTTCCACACTGATGCACTTAGAAAATAAATTTGATTCCAAATAAGTTTTTAAATGTATAAAATATAATAAGGTATAGAATTAAAAGTTCAGATGACCGAATTAAAGGATTTTGGCTTTGGCTTTATTTTTTAGGATAGAGGCTTATCATTTCAAATACAACAATCATATACTTTTGTTGCTAGAGGAAACCTTAGAGAGCATCCTACTAATTTAATGCATAAATCTAATTTTTGAAATGCACAGAGAATTTTAAAAAAATAATTCTTTCTTGGTTTTACAAACCTTTTATCATTTTTTGAAGTTGTATTTTCCCCCAGAGTATTATGAGTTTTAGATTGAATTTTGGGTTATGTAACATAAAGCATATTTATATAGTGCCTTATGATTTTGAATCATTTTTATATTATTTAATTTGATTCTTCAAACAAATGTGTCAGGCAGATGTGATAGATTGGCCTGTCTGCTTTCGTTTTTTTTATGTATTTATCCACCTAATGCCTAACTATACGTTTAACAACTACTTATTGAATGAATAAATATTTCAAATATGATTTAGAATAAATTTTGATTTTCAAATGTTCAGATAAGGATACTATTTGGTCGTGCATTGGATGGTGTTTCTGAGCATTTTTTGTTATAAAATAAATATATAGTATATAATTTAATAGTGATCTTTTAACTTTTTAGAATTGTGATAAAATAGATATACCATAAAATTAGCCATTTTAACCACTTTTAAATATTCAGTTCAGTGTCATTAATTATATACACAATGTTGTACAACTATCACCACAATTTGTGAAACTTCATTACCTCAAACAGAAACTCTGTACCCATTAAATAATAATTCCACATTCTTCCTCCAGTCTAATCTACTGTCTGTTTCTATGAGTTTGCCTAGTGTTTATATTTCATATAAGTGTAATCATACAATATTTTTTCTTTTGTTTCTGGCTTATTTCATTTAGCATAATGTTTTCCAGATTCATCCATATTGTAGCATATATAAGAATTTTGATCCTTTTTATGGCAGAGTAAGAATTCATTATATATATATTCTACATTTTGTTTATCCATTCATCTGTTGATGGACATTTAGGTTTTTCTAGTAGTGTTTTAATGGTTTATAAATTTATATGAGTAACACTTTTTTTTCTGAACTTCTTATTGATTTTTATTGTTTATCAAGTTTGGGACATTTGACTGGTCTTTGCAATATTTTCAAGCTCTTCCTACTAGTTTAAATTTTAACTCCAATGGACCTATTTTCACTTCTTTGATCTGCTTTTTTATTTGCTAATTACTCTTTTATTTTTCTCATTAATAGTGTTTTTATTAAAATGTTTACAGCTATTTACCAATGATAAAATTATAGTATAAAGGTGCAGAAAGAACATAGGATCAGAGTCAGAAGACCTGTATTCTGATTTCAGCTGAGACATTAATAAGCCATTTCATTTGGTACTTTTATATTTTCATGCCTTTACCTTATTTATAAAACAAGATGAGACTAAATGACTGTCGCTACATTTTGTAGTTTCTGCTTTTGTAGAGGCATTATTACTCAATTTTAAATGAACAATAGTGGAAATAGAGAAAAGAGTGACATTTACATATTTTTTATTTTTAAAATCAATACTAGGGTTTCCATTCCAATACATTACATTTTGAGACATAATGTTGGAATGTTCTATTGCTTAAAAAAAAATTAGTTACAGAAGAGAGGCTGGCTGTTCATAATATGTATTTTTAGTTAACATCAATGCCTAAATTTACTGTTACTGTTAAAATTTACAGAACATTTTGCTCCCTCTGAACTGATTTTGGCATTAAACATGTTGACAAAATTTCATGTGTTCCTGACCGCAATATATTCCTTTGTCTGTTTTTAGATTTAGTTCATCATTGACATAGGCCTTTTCATGCTTCAACTATCCATTTGACTCTCATGTTTAATAAGATGTGAGTTTTTAAACACTCCATTACTCTGATAGTGATTTTATGTGTAGCTTATTTTATGATAATATAAAAGTTGGGTTCTTTCAGAAAGGGTTTTGAGAACTTGTGGAGATTATGTTCTAACTATTTTCAAAATTAGAAAAATCAGCCCTTGGCTGGTGTGGCTCAGTGGACTGTATGCCGGCCTACGAACCAAAGGGTCACCAGTTTGATTCCCCAGTCAGGGTACATACCTGGGTTGCAGGCTGGGTCCCCAGTAGTGGGTGTGAGGGAGGCAACCACACATTGATATTTCTCTACTCTCTCTTCCTCCTTTCCCCACTCTCTAAAAATAAATAAATAAAATCTTTTAAAAAAATTTAAAAGTCAACACAGATAAAAGGTAAAAGCAAAGTGGCAAAGTAGAGAATTTGTATTAGAAGTCATATAAACCATTGCAAAGGAAAAAGCAATTGGTTATGTAATTCTCTTAGCCTAATGCTTTAAGAGAAAAAATGTTTTTGGCCTTTGTTTTTTAATAAGTAATATTTACACAAGATTTTAAATTCAATGAGAAGTCTTTTTTTCTTCCGTTCCTTAGTCACTCAGTTCATTTTTAGAAGGCAGCTATCATTACAGGTTTTTTTTTGTTTAACTTTCCAGAGTTATTCCATATATCTAAAATATAAATGTATTTTTCTTCAACACCCAAATCTTAAAACTTGAACACTCAAATTTGTACCTTATTTTTCTATCAGTATATATAGAATTTTCTTAATTAAAAAAATTGCTGTGTTATATTCCATTGTACAAATATACTATGAGTCATTTTTAATTGATGGATATTTAGGTTAATCAAACTTTTTATGAGGATATAAGGAATCGGTCAGAGTGAATATACATTTAAAATTCTGATGGATGTTGCCCAGACTATTTTCCAGAGAGGCTACCAATTTATACCTTTATCAGTGATGTTTGAGAATGGTTGTTTCTACACACCCTTATCTTTTTTTTTTGCTAATTTGATAAGTATAAAATTGCTATCTCATAGTATAATTTACATTTTCTAGTTCTTTTTTAAAAACATTTTAAAAATCCTCACCGAAGGATATGTTTATTAATTTTAGAGAGAGAAGAAGGGGGTGGGGGCAGGAAGGATGAAGAGAGAGAGAGAGAGAGAGAGAGAGAGAGAGAGAAACATCAATGTGAGAGAAAGAAACATCACTTGATTGCCTCTTGTACTTGCCCTGACTGGGGATTGAACCTACAGTCTAGGTATGTGCCCTGACTTGAGATCAAACCACAAACATTTTGGTGTATGGGATGATGCTCCAACAACTGAGCTACCCAGCCAGGGCTATTTTCTCTTTTTACAAGTGAGGTTGCACATCTTTTCATTTGCTCATGAGATACTCTCTTTCCTTTTCTATGAACTGGCTGTTTATATTTTTTGTCCATGTCTCTATTGGATGATTGGTCTTACTAATCTGTAAGAGTTCTTTACATACTAAGGAAAGTACTAGGCCTTTGTGATATGGTAAATATTTTTCAGTTTGTCTTATTTTTTGCTTTACACAAATTTGATTTATTTTAAAAAATTAATTTTAGAGAGAGGAAGTGAGTGAGAGAGAAACATCAATGTTTTGTTCCACCTATTGATGCATTCATTGGTTAATTCTTGTATATGCCCTAACCAGGGGCTTAACCCACCACCTTGGTGCTCTAACCAACTGAGCTACCTGGCCAGGGCCAGAAATTTGATTTTTATGTCATCAATTTTTCACTTGTTTCTGAGTGTATGTCCTATTTAGATCATCCCACTCCATGATTATTAAGGTCTCCCACTTTTGCTTATAGAACTTTTAACAAGTGTTATTTCATTACAATAAAAACTTGACTCCTTATGGGGAAATTCTACATGGTCTACTGCTTTCCCTTCCATGCTCATATACTCTCTTAATCTGAAATGGATTTGGATGTTAGCTACGGCCTTGAGTTTTAAACTTACAGAGGGTTTGTGATTAAAAGACACTCAGTGATATCTCAGAAGACAGTTCTATGAAAAATGCCAATGTATCTCTTTTATATCAGCCACACTCTTAAGGCGAGTTCTTTAGAGGATGATCAGTGGAATATAGTATTATGGCTAGTGCATTTTTCTTCATGAATTTTGGGGTTTCTTGATTTATTTCTTGATTATTTTTAACAAGTATTTTTTCATGGATAAAATGTTGGTTAGATTAGAGAATAGTAAATAAGGAATTATCTCAAACTGATAAAAAGGAGGGTGTTGATCTGTAATTCAATCCTGACTTTTCTTCTCAGCTCCAAATTGATATAAGCAATCATTAACTGGACATATCCACTTATAAATGTAATAAATATTTCAAACTTAACACCTGAAATCATCCCCACTGCAAGAAATACAGGGGTGGGCCAAAGTAGGTTTACAGTTGTATGCGAAACACAGTTTATTCTTGTATTATTTATTAATTATTGTATTTTCCATACAAACAATTGTAAATCTACTTTGGCCCACCCTTCTATATCCCCTACTCCAGTATGTACCAGTATCCAGTTTATTCAAATCAAAAATTGAAGACACTCAATTTCTTTCATATCCTCACTCACACATCTATCAGCAAGTTTTATCAGTTATACCCAAAGTATGTCTTAAATATAATATCTCCATCGCCATTTGCTACTACCATCCCATAAGCTAAAGATTTCTCCAAAGACTACAGCAACAACCTCCCAATTAGTCTCCCTGTTTTCACTCATCTTCTCTATAATTCCCTACAACCGCAGCCAGAGGGATCTTTTTAAAAGATGTATTAGTTCATGTTACTTCCCTACTTACAACTCACCAGTGGTTTCCTGTTGCACTTAGAATAAAAGCTAGATTCCTTATGGGGAGATTCTACATGGTCTACTGCTTTCCCTTCCATGATCATACAATATCATTCACTCCTTTGCTTCCTATGCTAAGTCACATTGAACTTTGTTCTTCAAATACACACAAGTTTATTTTTGTTTTAGGACCTTAATACCAGCTTTTCTGGGTTTTTAAGTGGCTCACTCCTTGTTGTTCAGGTTGAGCTCAGATTTTACCTCCTTGGAGAGGCCTTCCCTGCCAATCCTACATAATGTGGACCTCTTTTCTCTTATCACTATTACAATACCCTAATTTTATTAATTGCATTTACCACTATCTGAAGGCATTATTTATTGACCTATTATCTAACTCTTCCACTGGACTATAAGCCCCATGAAAGCAGAGACCTTCTTCACTTTTGTATCCTCAGTGCTAGAACAGTATCCCTGCCACACAACTGGCTCTCTAATGAAAATGGAAGTGAAACTATCACCCATGCTCCAAACTTAAAGACTAGGCTATGCTTTCAAGGCTGCCAAGTGTCTAATTATACCCAGTAATTATTTTCACCCAGCCCCTTCCCCTGTGACAGCTGTCAGTCTGTTCTCTGTATCTAGGAATCTGTTTCTCTTTTGTTTATTTATTTTGTTCATTAGATTCCACATGCAAGTGAAATCACATGGTATTTGTCTTTCCAACTAGCTTATTTCACTTAGCTCAATACCCTCTAGGTTTATCCATGCTGATGCAAAAGGTAAGATGTCCCTTTTTATGTGAGTAGTATTCCATTGTTTAAATGTATCACAGCTTTTTTAAATCCACCCATCTACTGATGGACACTTGGGCTGCTTCCACATCTTGGCTATTGTAAATGGCACTGCAATGAACATAGGGGTGCTTATATTCTCTGTTTAATTAAGTTTGGAACACTCAAACTTCTGATTCTCCAAGTTCAAGTTGCTAAACTTTGTTAAAAATTCATGCAGGTAAATGTCACTATGGTAATTTTAAAATGAATTCTTTGACACCTCTGCTATGGGGAAGTGGGGTATACTATGTTCCCATCTCTTGAATCTGAATGGGCTTATTATTGCTTTGACCAATAGAGTACCACAGAAGTAATGCTATACAGCTCCTGTCTTATTCATTGAGAACCTAAGCCACCATGTTGGAATCATTAATATGTAGTCATTACAATTGACATCCCAAGCTGAGCTCCCAGTCAACAGCCAGCTTCAACTGCCAGTTTGGCAACACAATTAAATTAATATCTTGAGTCCTCGCTGGTGTGGCTCAGTGGATTGAGCACCGGCCTGTGAACCAAAGGGTTGCCAGTTAGATATCCAGTCAGGGTACATGCCTGTGGTGCAGTCCAGGTCCCCAGTAGGGGGTGCGTGAGAGGCAACCACACACTGATGTTTCTCTCCCTCTCTTCCCCTCTATAAAAAATTAAATAAAATCTTTAAAAATTAATATCTTGAAAGCAATTTGCATACTAGTCTTTTCTTCCACTCAATTTTTTTCAATATAAAAGAAAACAGTGTGAGTGAATCATCTTGGACATCTAGCCCATTTGAGTCTTCATGAATTTATACCCAACCACCTGGTATCTGAGTACAACTTCATAAGACCTTCAAGTGAGAGCTACCTAGCTGAGCCACTACATTTTGAGGGTAATAGCCAAAACAGCCACTTTGGAGCCTGTCTGGGTGGGTTTCCTGCTCTTCCCAAGTTATATCTTCAGGGTGCCTTAGAATTTCATATCTTTATAGTGTCTTTTAGCTCCTACTCCTACCATTCATCTTCATTCCCACTGACACCATTCTCTCCTGTACTCATTATCTTCCATTGTCCAAGTGATCTTTCAGCCTTCAATCTACTCTGTACTCATCTGAAAGGATGTTTATCAAATTTTCTTACAACACAGTTTTCATCATTTTCTTTCAAATTCATTGTTTTGCCAATAGTTGGAACAAATTATTGTAATTTCATCTCCCAGTACCACTCAGATCTAATCTTGAAATTTTCCCCATGTCCATAGGCTTTAATACCTTAAATAGTCATGAAATTATTGGCATATATTTACAGATTCAAAAACTTCAGAATTTTATGTGACAATTTGAAAAGATATTTGAAAAATAATTTTATATGTGAAGGATCAAAGCTTATTTTGTATAGATATTTTGCTTTGCTGGCTTTGTGCAAATAACTGCAACTTATTGCACTGATATTTAGGAATATGGAGGTTCATCAAATTTTAACAGTCCTCAACTTGCAGAATTACTGGAAACCACATGTGCTATACTGGTGCCAGATATGTCATTTATAGATCACTCTTTCATAAGGCAGCAGACTGCTTCATATGTCCAACTCATTTCCTTCTTGGAGAAGATACATTGTGTCAGCATGCTTACCATGTGTGGTAATTGATAATGTCTGTGCCACATGGCTTATTTCTAACCTTGTCCAACACAGCAATTCTACCACCTATGATTACCATATGTTACAGCACTCTAGGTTAATGGAATCATCTCCATCTTCCCTTCTAGTCACAAATGTCATTGTGGCTCAATTCCATCAGCACCACACTCAATGGAGAAGAAAGTGTTCAGTACTATCTGAGCATAGAAGACACATTGGTGACGAGTTTTCACATTTAGTTGCTTGCTAATAAATTTTTCATTTAAAAAATTAGTTGGATTTTTTGATGAATGTTCCAGAGTGGAGAATGGACTTCTGCTAACTAAAATAGGACATGATCAATATCACTCTTAATTCTTCCATGTGTTTATTCTAAGTAAATGTAGAAAGGGAATTAAAAATTAGATGATAATAATAAAGATAGCTTTTTGCCACATAAAGCACTTTTTGGTTTTTTTAAGTGGATTTTAAAAAACTGACTCAATTTATTTTAGAAGAACCTTTCATTATAGAAGGAATATACCATATGTTAGCCATTTATAAAGTACCTCCATCAGTTTTGAAAAGCAAAGCAGGCCCTGGCCGGGTAGCTTAGTTGGCTGGAGTGTTGCCCTGACAAGCCAAGGTTGCACCATATGATAGTCAACCAATGAAGGCATAAATAAGTGAAACAACAAATTGATGTTTCTTTCTCTCTCTCTCTCCTTTCCTCTCTGTCTAAAAGTCAATTTAAAAAATAGTGCATGTGGGCTTGTTATTATCTAATGTGAATTTTAGCTTTAGGCTGTTGAAATCTAACCATATTAGCCAACAATAGAAAATAAATAAAAATATAACAGTAATATTTCTGGCAGCAAATGGAGATGATTTTAGTTATATTATTGATCTAGGCTGTACAAGATGTACCTAGGTTATATTAATGAGAAAGGATGAAGTCCTTATTTAAAAAAATTTTTAGAAAAACACCAGGACTTCCAGCCAAGATGGAGGAGACACACACGCTTTGCCTCCTTGCACGACCATTAGAAGGATCACAACTAACTTCAAAACAAAAAACAACCAGAACTACCAGAAAATCGAACCGTATAGAAGTCCAACAACCAAGGATTTGAAGAAAAAATATTCATCCAGACAGGTATGAGGGGTGGAGACAGGGAGCCAGGGCAGAGAGGACATGGTGTAGCTGCGGCAGTGGCGGCCAGTGGATCAGGTGGTCCCACATTCACATGTGGCAGATAAAAGCTGGGAGGGACACCTGGGGAGCAAGTGATCCCATCTCCAGGCCAGAACGAGCAGCCCAGGGTTCCAGCGCTGGGAAGTACAGCTTCATAATTTCTGGTGGCTGTGAAAATCCAGTGTGTGTTGGGGCAGCAGAATAAACTGGCAGTCTCTCAGGAGAGTTTATTCAAAGGGTCCCCAGGGTGTTAGAATGTACTCAAACCAACCCTCTCTGGAAACCACCACCAGGGCAATAGTTAGAGGGACACCAGTCACATCTGGGAAGTGGGTGAAGTGACTAGAAACAGGAATGAGTATGGAGCAAAGCAGCTTTGTTCCATTTCTGACCCCTCCCCCACATACAGTGCCACTGAGCAGTGAAATAGAGCTCTGACGAATACCTAAGGCTCTGCCCCTTACAATGTAACAGGTGTGACAAGACAGGGAGTCAAAGCAGCTCTATGTAATAGACAGAAACAAACACAGGGAGGCTGCCAAATTGAGGGGCCAAAGAAATATGGCCCAAATGAAAGAACAGAACCAAACTCCAGAAAAAGAACTAAGTGAAATGGAAATAGCCAACTTATCAGATGCAGAGTTCAAAACACTGGTGATAAGAATGACTCAGAGAACTCACTGAGTACAGAAAACACTTAAGGGAAGAAATAAAGGCTACACTAAGTGAAATAAAGAAGAATCCACAGGGGACCAACAGTGAACAGAAGGAAGTCAGGGTTCAAATCAACAATTTGGAACATAAGGAAGAAATAAACAGTCGACCAGTACAGAATGAAGGAACAATAATTCAAAAAAATGAAAAGAGAATAATAAGACTCTGGAACATCTCCAAAAGTACCAAGATCTGAATTGCAGCAATGCCTGAAGGAGAAGAGGAAGAGCAAGAAATTGAAAACTTACTTGAAAAAATAATGAAAACTTCCCTAATTTGGTGAAGGAAATAAACATACAAGTTCAGGAAGCGCAGAGAGTCCCCAAGAAGTTGGACCCAAAGAGGACCACACCAAGACACACATAATTAAAGTGCCAAAGGTTAAAGATTAATAGAGAATCTTACAAGCAGCAAGAGAAAAGCAGAGAGTTACCTGATGTGGACCCCAGCCCACGGGATCTGTGTGTTGTGGCTGCAGTGGACAAATTCACACGGACTACAGAAATCCTATGGAGAAAAAGGGATGGCATGGCCACTCTCTAAGTGAGAGAGGGTGAGAGGGCCCGAGAGAGCCCAACCCATGCCTGGACAGGTTTTTATTGCTTTTCTGGGCACATTACATCGAAGATGATCCTCATTTTCTATGCACAGGTTCGCTGTAGGTGATTACCTTTTACAGATAACAAAGGAAAGAATGTTGCTAATTACTTCAAAGAAAAGGATGTTACAGATCAAGAGAAAAAGGGGTTGAACTGGTTACACCTCACACTTGGGAGGTTTAGCACAGACCTGGGAAGTTAAAGATATTCAGTAAACATTTACTGCCTCAATCCAGGGTGAGGGAGTGTTAGCAAAAGCAAGCCTCATAGCAGCCTAGGTACAATGCAGGCCTGATTTCCCATGGGAGAACCTGTCCGTGGGCATGGGTCCTGTGTGCCAGACCTTGCACCACACTGGCTTTTCCGAGTGGGGGCTGGGCTACATTTCCCATGCGTGGAATGGTTCCCTATATTTACCTACAAAGGAGTACCCATAATATTATCAGCTGATTTCTCAAAAGAAACTTTGCAGGCGAGAAAGGACTGGCAAGAAGTATTCAAAGTGATGAAAAACGAGGACCTACAACCTAGATTACTCTATCCAGTAAAGCTCTCATTTAGAATTGAAGGGCAGATAATGTGCTTCCCAGACAAGGTAAAGCTAAAGGAGTTCTTTACCATCAAGCCATTATTATATGGGATGTTAAAGGGACTTACTTGAGAAAAAGAAGATCAAAAGCATGAACAGTAAAATGACAACAAACTCACAACTATGAACTGAGTCTAAAAAACAAACTAAGCAAACACCAGAACAGGAATCAGAGATATGGAGATGGTATATAGAGTTATCAGTGGGGAGGGAGAATGGGGGAAAAGGTACCGGGATTAAGAAGTATAATTGATAAGTACAAAATAGACAGGGGGATGTTAAGAATAGTATAGGAAATGGGGAGCCAAAGAACTTGCATGTGTGACCCATGGACATGAACTAAGGGGAAGACTGTTGAAGGGAAGGGGTGTACTGGGTGGAGGAGGGCAAAGGGGAAAAATGGGACAAGTGTAATAGCATAATCAATAAAATATACTTAAAAATAAAATAAAGTAAAAATATTTTTGTGTTCTCAATTTTTTCAGTTGTCAGGTATTCTGTTGCTCCTTACTAGTCTGTTTGACAACACAATCAAATATCTTTTTAAAAGTTTTACATATTAATTTGTTTTCCTTCCATTTAATTTTAAAAAATGATTAAAAATGACACATTTTTTACTTGCAATTTATTGTTGGTCATTAGGCCTAGCCTTAAGCATTTGCCTGGGCACTAAGATCTGATACATACATGTACACACATATATCTACTTCACTGTTGTTATACTTTACAAAAAATATAAAATTGCAATATTTTATGTAAACAAAATGTTTTTTTATTTGGGATATGGTATCAGTTTCAAATCATTTTTTTTTACAATCGGCAGTAACAAAATTGAGGATTTTGGGGGGAAATAGTTTTCTATTTTTTGCCTATAGAGAGAGAAAACAGGCATACTTTAAAATAGAGAATATTCTAGACTTGCATAACCAAGCAAATATTAACTGGAGATAATTGAAAAGTTAACACAGCTTTTTAAATTATAAGCACCAATTATCATATATCAAATATTTATTGTTTTAAAAATTAATACACTTTAAAGAAGTTTTAGATTTACAAGAAAAAGACTGGAAAGGACAGAGAGAACTCCCATGTAATGACCTCTCCCACCAGCCTCCATAGTTTCCCCAATTATTAACATATTAGTGACGTATGTTATTACAGTTGATAGCCAATATTGATACATTACTATTAACTAAAGAACATAGTTCACATTAGGGTTCACTCTTTGTGTTGCACATCCTATGGATTTTTTGAAAAAAGACTTTATTTATTTTTAGAGAGAGGGGAAGGGCGGGAGGGAGAAAGGGAGAGAAACATCACTGTGTGGTTGTCTCTCATGTGCCCCCCACTGGGGACCTGGCCCTCAACCCAGGCATGTGCCCTGACTGGGAATCAAACCAGTGACCCTTTGGTTCACAGGCTGGCACTTAATCCACTGACCCACATGAGCCAGGGCCATCCTATGGATTTTGACATATGTCTAACATATATCCACCATTATGATATCATACAGAGTAGTTTTTGCTGCCCTAAAAAATCCCATGTTCCACCTATTCATCCTTTCCTCCTTCTCCTTGGGCCCCCAGAAACATATTTGTAACTTTATTCTAGGAAATCATTTACTACTAATTTCAAGTTAGTCCGATGTTCCAGTAGCACCTTTGAAGACTTAACCTTGCTTTAATGTCAGCTAAACCCTTTTATAGTTCTTTTATATATTAATCTATTTTATAGTGTTTTAAAGTATTATTTGCTATTATATCAATTAAGATTCAATTTAGAAAACACAAGGAATAGGATCCAGGGAATTGGTTACACAAGTGGTAGAAGAGCTAAAAAGCCAAAAGGGAAGGTGAGTCGGTGTCTTAGTTGGTTTTGGTGGCTATAACAAAAATACTGTAAGTTGGGTGGTTTATAAACAACAGAAATATATTTCTCATGGTTTTGGAGGTTTGGAGGTCCAAGATTAGGGTTCTGGCTGATTGAGTGTGTGGTTCACAGAGAGCTCTCCTTTCACTATGCCCTCACATGGCAGAAGGGGAGAGGGGGTTACTCTTGTACCTCTTTTTAAGGGTACTAAATCCCATTCATGAGGGTTCCACCCTCATGACCTAATCACCTCCCAAAGGCCCTTCCTCCTAATATCACTTTGGGGATTAGTATTTCAACATGTGAAGTTTTAGAGAACAAAAATATTCAGTCCATAGAAAGTAAGATTAGCTAGCTAGAAGCCATTACCATTTTTAGGCTGATGGACAAACAGAAGATAATTCTAGAAATCAAGGGCTGGTGTCGCAGGCAAAAGCTAGAATCCCAGTGGACATGATCAGGGCAAGAAAAGCTATAAAAGAAATGCAGCAAGTATTAGGACCAAGGTAGGGGACAGGGAAGAAATACCCTGCTTTTTCTCCTTTCCTCCCACTTTCCAGTTTCCTGCTGATGTCTCCCACTGGGCAAATCTCAGCTGAAAGTCAGCTGATTTCAAGGAACATTGGTGAATACAGCCTGAAAGGGTCATTCCCCTCAAAATACAGGGCAGAACAAAGGAGAAGGAATGGATATGAAAGCAAAAAGAACAAGGAGTAACACTCCTTGTAATCAATTATTTTTAACTTTGAAAATCACTTTTATTGAGGTATAATTCACATGTAATACACTTAATTAAAATGTATACTTTGAGGCCCTGGCTGGGTAGCACAGTTGGTTAGAGCATTGTCCCAATACACCAATGTTGTGAGTTTGATCCCCAGTCACAGCATGTACACAAGAATCACCTGATTAATGAATGCATAAATAAGTGGAAAAACAAATCAAAGTTTCTCTTTCTCTCTTTCTCCTTTCCTCTCTCTAAAAAAAATCCATCAATAAAACAATTTTTTAATGTACACTTTGATAAATTTTTGCAATATACCTATATAACCAACCACCCTGTCAAAATAGAGAATCTTATTATCAACCCATAAAATTCCCTTTTACTTTTTTGCCATGTATCCTCCACCCCATCTCAGTCCCAGCGAACCACTAATCTGCTTTTTGCCACTATAGTTTTTGCCTGTACTAGAATTTCATAGAAGTGGAATCATAGAGTATGTACTCTTTTGTGCCTGGATTTTTTTTTTCTCAGCATGTTTTTGAGATTCATCCATGTCGTTGGCTTTATCATTAGTTCATTTTTAAAACTTGCTAAGCTGTATTCCTGTGTATGAATATACCACAATTTGTTTATTCATTCACCTATTGACAGACATCTGGATTATTTCTAAGTCTGAGCTATTATGAACAAAACTATTGTGAATATTATGTACAAGTTTTTTTGTGGTGTGTATATGTTTGGTGGGCATGTTTTCATTTCTTAAGGGTAAATATCTGGGAGAGGAATTCCTGGGTCATACGATAAGAAACTCAAACACTATTCTCTTGAAACTTACAAATATCATCATTACCATAAATATCCATGAAAGGACATTGTTCATTTCCTCCAGAGAGCTACAGGTTAGAGAAAGTACAATTCTTATGAGAAAAAAATCTCAAAAATCTCAAAAAATTTAAATACCCTTGATAACACATGCTTTTCATAGCTCAGTATTTTTTAATAGAGAGTAAGAAAGGCAATGAAGGAAGTGTGAGAGGAGAGGAACTGAAAAAGTAAAGCAATGCAAAATAATGACTAAAAAGACTTCTTGACAATGGGAAAATCATCCTACACAGCTGCTCTGAGATCCCAGCACTGCTGTCAGCACCCTTCTTTCTGGCAAAGCTACTCTGTCAAATGGATGCACTAGGATGGATCTTTTGTGAAGTAATATCTTTATTAATATAAGCAAACACACCTCTCATTTATTGTAATGTAGAGGTGTGGGCTTTTTCTTTTATTCTTAGTAGTAATGTTTCCCCAACATATAACACTTTCCTTTAATATGTGGGTTGAGTCATAAATTAATGTCACAAATGTCACCTCTGATGAGGAAGGCAATCACATTACAAAGTAGGAAGGTGTAGTTTGATGTGAATTGTTACAGTTGAAAACTATGTACTCTTGAACTAAATGTCATCATGTCAAATTCTGATATGTTGAATAGTTGTTGCAATAAAAAATTATGGACATTTAAGTTTTTAGTCTTTTTAAAAAAGATTTTATTTATGTATTTTTAGAGACAGGGGAAGGGTGGGAGAGAGGGAGAGGAATATCAATTGGTTGCTCCCAACTGAGGACTTGGTCCACAACCCAGGCATGTGCTCTGATCTGGAATTGAACCAGAGACCTTTTGGTTTGTGGGATGATGCCCAACCCACTGAGCCACAGTGGCCAGGGATAAGTTTGCAGTCTTAGAAGTTTTGTCAGTCTTTTCTAGACATTCTGAAATGGAAATGAACAGGTGGGTTGAAAACAATGACAAATGGGGAGTTTAAGGACTCTCTTGGCATCTCAGAGAAATTGCTGTACACTAGTGGATATTTTAAACAAAACACGTATAAATACATTTAGCTTGTCTGGAGACAGACTTATTTATTGGGTCTTTCCATTTACCGTTGAGACAAAAATAAATAGTTATAGAGGACTCATGCATTACTCACTATAAAGTTTCTATCATGTATTATTTAATCTCAAACTGGGAGAGAGAATGGACGTTTATTTTACATGATGCCATAATGTACATTAGTGAGCTCAACCCACTTAATCTTAAAATAACAGTACCAGGTCAGGGATTTAGAATACAGTATTATATGAAAACAGTTGGCAAGGGAGACTCCTTCTGCCATTAATAACTGACTATAAATAGTATTTCAGATCTTAAATCCAACTGAAACCCAGAAACAATAAATGGAGAGGATGGGTGGATATTTGTGAACATGTTTTTCTTTTTTCTTTTTGATATGGAGGTGAACCTATTTTTCAAAGAAAAAGTCACTATATTGTTGCGAATTATATGTTACATGGACAAGGCAGTGTGCGGTAAGGATGCTATCATCTATACAGCTGTGTAACAACACAGCTTCTCCCTCTCCCAAACCCTTATTCAGTAAGGCTTGAAAATAATAGGTTTGTGTGTAGTTTGGTAAGAAAATTAGAATCATTTAAAGTTTCAGTTTCAATCTAAGAAAGAAAAGAGACTGGGGAGATGAGAAAGAAGAGCAAATAAAATGTAGAAAAAATATATATTATGTAAAAGTATAACGTGTATTATGCAGACACTAAAGAGGCATGTGCTAGAACACTAATGGCTTTGCAGTGAAAAGATCAAGATTTGCTCCTTGTTGCATCACTGTGTGTGACCTTGAGCAAAGTCACAATGTCTTTAAGGCTCAGTTTCCTCATCTATAAAATGGAATCATAATGGCAATGTCTTCTACCTTGAAGTGCTATTGTAAGAATTACAGGGGCGAAAAGCAACTTGTAAACTATAAAGCCCTATAAAAATAAGGCTTTATAGATATATTGCACTGTTGAATCTTCAGAAAAGAGGAGAGGGGAACAAAGTCTAGAAGGTTTTGGAGTCTGACAACCTGGATTCTTATTCCAATGTCATGGTTAGTAGCTTTGATACCTCGAAGCGAGTACTTAATCCTGCTTTCCTCTTTTTGATAAATGAGGACAAGACCACTGTCCTCACAGAAAAAGTATGCAAAGGGACCGGCCACTTGGTATGTGTTTGATGCCCTCCACTGCCCCAAAATACTTATTAAAGGAATGTCACCAACAAAGGTGTTCACACTGTAGCATCTTTCAACAGATAAAGACGCTAAGGCAAGGCAGAAACAGATAAAGAAAACTGAGGTAGATCCAATCAAAGAGGGAACCAACATTTAGACTTGGAATTGTCTTAGTTCACTTTATCCACTTGAGGCTAGTGTATCCATACAAAAAAGACATTCAGAGGTGGAGAGCAGGCGACTCAAGTGTCCTTTCGACTCCGGGGATTCGACGGAAGGGACCCTGAAATTCTTAATTAGAGCAGGTTACCATGGCGACAGTCTCTAGGCAGCATCGGCTGAGCTCTCTGTAGGGCTAGAGGGTGGGCCTCCGCTGGACCCCGAGCGCGCTCCCGCCACCAACTTTCCCTCCAGATCCGAGGCAGCGCGCTCCGCCCCCGCCCCCGGGCCGCGCACGTCTGCAGTCGGCGGCGCGCACGTCTGCGGGAGCCCTCTCCAGGCAACCTAGTGCTGATCGCTCGTGGCGGTGCGGTGGTTTACCGCCCTCGTGGGAGCCCGAGGCTCGAGAGTAGCCCCCTCCCCTTCCTGGGCTTCCCCCTTGCCACTTCCCGGTCGGCCCCGGGGCTTGAGCAGCGATGGCCGGCTGCATCCCTGAGGAGAAAACTTACCGGCGCTTCCTGGAGCTATTCCTGGGCGAGTTTCGCGGACCCTGCGGCGGCGGCGAGCCGGAACCCGAACCCGAACCCGAGTCGGAGCCTGAGCCCGAACTGATAGCGGCCGAGGCAGCCGAGGCTTCTTCGGTCGAAGAGCCTGGGGAGGAGGAGGCGGCCACGGTAGCCGCGACGGAGGAGGAGGAGCAAGAGCAGGACCAAGACCCCGAGCCCGAGGAGGAGGTTGTGGAGGAGGCAGCGGCGGCGGCGGCGGAGGGCGAGGAGGAGGAGGCTGAAGCAGCCCCGGGGCAGTCGGCCGTGCCGCCGCCGCCGCAGCCCCAGCTGCCGCCGCTGCCCCCGCTCCCGCGGCCGCTGTCGGAACGCATCACCCGCGAGGAGGTGGAGGGCGAGAGCCTGGACCTGTGCCTGCAGCAGCTCTACAAATAGTTAAGTAGCCGGGCTGGGCTGGGGGTGGGCCCGCTGTCGCTGCCGCGTCGGCCCCTCCGACTGCTCTTTCCTCCGCTCCTCACCCCCCCCCCCCCCACACCGGCGCCTGGCGCCGCGGAACGCGCCCCCGCTGGCTCTGACGGTCGGCGGCGAGCAGCCCACGCCCGCCTCGGCCCCCGCGCCTCCTGCCCGGCCGGGAGCCGCTGCCCGGGTCCCGCTCCCTCCCGCCGGGCCGGGCCCCTTCTTGCCTTTCCCCTCGGCCGCCCACTTCTTTCTCCACTTCACCAACCGTTTACCCTTCGTGCCGCGGAAGGTCCTTCCTTCCAGTTTTGAGAGCTCGTTCTTCTTCCCAGCTCCCTTCCTCCTGGAGCTTTTCTCCTGCCGGGGTCTTCCCCGCCCCCCTGGCCCGAGTGCCCGTCGTTTGGCGGCGGGGACGCGCGAGCCGGTTCTAGGCTGAGCTGAGAGGTGAATCCCGTGTAACCGCAACCACAGTGATGACACGGGCCCCAGAGCCACAGGAGGACAGACTGGAGTAGATTTTTCCGTCGGGCGCTCAGTGCTCCAAGTGAAGAGCTCTTTAGGTGGCTTCATACACGGGAGCCCAGTATCCTAGTTTAAAGATATTCGATAACTCATAATTGAGGGAGGTGGGAGGTAGGGGTAGGCAAAATTTTACATGCGAGCTTTCAGGTGCAAGATCCCTGAAAATCAAGCCCTAATTCGTTAAAGTAGAAAAGTGAGGCCGGTTTAATAAAATTGCAATTAGATGCAGTATTTTCAGTCCATTAAGTAGATGGGGTAGGGGAGAGAAAGCAGATGGCTTAGCCACACAGATGAAAGTCGAAAATAGAAAGGTCAAGGCTTTGCCTTTCATCCCAGTTGTGGTCTTTATGGGCTTGAAATAGAAACGGTTTACAGTTGCATCTCTTTTTAAATGGAATTGTTCTGAAATAAGGACAGAAGAGAATACTAACAAGTTTCTGGAAACATTGGTAAACCTGGCAGTCTTTTGCTGTTTTGCTGATAGGAGCAATGAAAGGTGTTATGCTGGCCCCCCAAAAGTTTAGTGCTGCAAGAGTCACTGCAATTAAATTCAGACTCACTTCCTGGGCTTCCTTAAAAGCCTAAGTTAAGAGAATGTCCTGGAAAGTAAATATTTTCTCTTCATCCAACCAGACAGACACCTGACCAAAGACTTTCCCTGTTAAAGCAGAAGCTTATCAATAGGGAGAAGGCATTTAACATATCCACAGAAGAAGTGAAATGTGTTGACGTTCCATGCTTTAGACACTATATAAAATTTAATTTTGAAATAATCGGTTACCAAAGTAGTAATAATGCTTTTTGGGCAATGGGGGAAAAAATGGCATGTAATACCACTACCCAAAGACAAACAGTATTGACATTTTAAAGTCTTCCTAGTGTTTGTAAACTATAATTGAAAAGGGCTCATGAAATGTCATTTTTAACACTATTTAAAGACACTTAAAACTTCTTAACTAAAAACAAAATGAAATTGTTTACTAAAGTGGAAGAATTTATCTCAGCATCATACTAATTCTATTTTGATAGTCCTTACCTTTACAAATGCTGTTATAGAATGAAAAGGCGTATTTAAACATTAGAGAAGGTCCATTAAAAAGAGAGTCATTAGTTCAGAACAACCATAAACATTTGTCATTCAAGGATTTTAAAAGAATGAACTGTATATAAAGATGATGGCAAGCAGATGCTTTTCCATGTCAAAGGGCAGCAAGATTAATTTTGATACATGTATAAACTAGGAAAAGTATTCAAATGATGAAATGGCTATGTAATTGAGAATAAAGTTTGGATTTGAAGTAAAATTAGTGAAAGTAAAGTTGGCAAATATTATTTCACTTTAAATCAGAGATTTCATCATTTATACTGTGTTTTCTGGAAAAGCTATTAGCCTATTATTCATATATAAAATGGCTGGCTTGTTTATGTAAACTTCAAGGATTCTTAACAGATAAACCCCAAACAAAACAAAACCCCTCAGAGTTTAAAAAATACACTTTTAGCACTTTTAGTTTTTATTTATAAAAGGAAATCATGTCACTTAGTTTCAAGAAACAGTACTGGAAGACACTGTAGGGATAGATAATTTTCTATTCAAGCCCTTTATTTTACAGATGAGAAAACTATGGATCCAGATTCAGAAATGATTCCAGCATTTCTCAATACAATTTGTGAACCTCAGAACTCTCCCTGACATATTGAAATGTTTGGTTCTCAAATTTCCCAAGAAGTACTTTAAAATAACTCTGAATAGGAATATGTTGGAATTGCTTATTTGGGGAAGGTGAAGATTGTTTTTCAAAAAATTTTCTCAACTACCCACCCACTCTGTTTATTTTTGGGAATTCTCAATATTCTTTAAAAACTGTGCTACTTGTCAAATGTTGCTAATGTTCTTAAGTGACGTTACCTGAACTAAATATCCACCAAGTTGATAGTTGGGATTAATGTAAGAAGAAACTAACACTGTGTATAATGCCAGTTTCATAAATCTAGTGTGTTTTTTCTGTCAGTATTTTAGAAATATACAATATGTAACCACTAAATGGACTGAGGTTCTCTGAAGAAAAAATAAAGGTGCTTATCTTCTCAACAGTGTTTTATGAATGCACTGGTTGCAAATTTACTTTTAAAAAATATAGTAAATTTTTTTCAACATTTTGCTTCTCAAAAGAAGTTTAGAATAAGAACAGATACATTTATCATTCTTCATGTTGGTAAACTCAAAGCTCAGGACTAGATTGAGATAAGCAGTTACTTAGATAAGTAAAAGATCAAGGTTTAAACTGACAAAATATAGTTATAATTGTTTCAAGAGTTTTTTAGAGAAGTATTTGGGATAAAGTTTTTGGCTTAGTTTTCAAAATGGGAAATATGTACTTAGATCTTCCTCTGCTAGATAACGACATTTAACATTTTGAAAGAAAAATAATTAAATATATCCTAATGACATAATATTAGGATTTCTAAGATCAGGGAGCGAATCCCCTTGAAAAGGAGGTGGTGAGATATTTTATATCTTTAAAATAATTTGCAACTAAAAAATTTATAACTGATCTTATACCAGATGTGAATGTTGAGGCTACTTATATAGATTATTACATGGGTCAGTACTGTGTATTTTATATCTCTGAACTATACTGAGGATAAATTTTGTTTTAATCCTAAAGAAACAAATAGTCTCAAGTTGTTACTAGTGCTATGTGTCATTACATTTTTATAGCAGTGTTTTCCTTAGTTATGAATTTGTCTGGGTTGGGTTTCTCAAGGGGGAGAGAGAGATTTCAACAGCCTAACAAAATTAAGTAGTTCCAGATGGTTTACAGTAGTAATGAGGGTGGGTGCTTTAAAAAAGGCTTGGGAAAGAAAATCATTGATTAGAGACACTAATAATTCAGATATTTGAGCTATGTGAATCATTAATGACTTTGAGATAGGTCAGAAAACCGTTAAATTTTGTCTAACTTTTATATATATAAATTGAAAAATACATGGATGCAAGTTATAATACTCATTTAAAACTATACCTTTTTTGTTTGTTCATTATAAGAAGTGGAGAAAATGACATTAGCAAAAAAGAAGAAAGTAAATACCAACTATTCAGTGTTAACTGTACTTTTCAGGTTTTTCTCCTACCTCTTAGGCTGCCACTTACTCTCTGAGTTTTTGATACACTGCCTGTTCCTTTAATATTGGTGTTTGGTCCTTGACCATTCAAGTCTGGTTGACTTGTTTGTAGTCAATATCAGTAGGTCCCTTGACTTTGGTAATTGTAGTTATGCTAATGGCTCCCATTTCTAAAGAATCCTTGTTTTGACAGCTAATGGAACAATTCTCCCTCAAATTAAACTATCCAAAATAAAATTTTTAAAGATTTTATTTATTTATTTTTAGAGAGAGGGGATGGGAGGAAGAAAGGGGGGAGGAACACTGAGGTGTGAGAGATACATTGATTTGTTCACATCCATTAGTTGCCTCTTGCATGTCCCAGACTGGGGATCTGGCCAGCCACCCAGGCGTATGCCTGACCAGGAATCGAACCTGTGACCTCTCCCACCCCCTGAGCCATACAGCCAGGGCTAAACTGTCCAAAATTGAGTTCAGTCCTCCAACTCCCTCCATCTCCTCCCAAACAAACAAAACTAATATCTGGTTCTCTTTCTGGTGGGTCCTGACTTCTCCTCCTGTCAATCCTCACATTCAGTTAATTTTGCATTGTAAATCTCATAAATATGTCCCTCTCCAGTCCCACTGTCATTTTCATCTCTTGCTAGTCTTACTCTTCTACAACATGTTCTCCCCAGTGTAGCCAACATGATTCTTCTAGAATCTAGATTATGTACCTTGTCTAATTGTCACCCACAGCTTAAACATTTTTACTGTTTACCTGAAGTTAGCCAAACTGCAAAGTTAAAGGCACAGTCTTTCAGATGGCCCAGTCTTCCCAAGACTTCTGACTTCAACTCCAAGGGGTTAGGGTCTTACTACAAAGTTAGAGATAAGAGTCTATACATGACCACCCTCACTTCTGACACCATCCAAGAGTTTGGGGGTTTCTTAAAACTATCTGAAGTTTTGGTAATTCACTAGGAAGACTCAGAACTCACTGAAAGTAGTTATACATAAGAGTGATTATAGGGAAAATATACAAATTAGAACGAGTGTAAGGAAGAGATGCATGGGATGCAATCTATGAGGGTTTCAAATGTGAAGCTTCCATTGTACTCAAGGGATGTGTTACCCTCTGAGGATCAATGGTGTAGCATTGCCAGCCAAAGCAGCTCACCTGAGCTTCAATATCCAGTTTTCATTGTGACTTGAGTGAGTGCCCACATAGTTCAACTTAATTTTTAGTTTGCCCACTCCCCTCAAGTGAGATACCACATGACCCAAGGGGCCCCACCATGAATAACAAAGACACTCCTATTACTTCCAGGGGGTTAGAGGTCACCTGCCTGGAGCCAGGAACAAAGGCCAGACCTTTTTTGGGGCAAGGCCAAATTCTCTACACCTTCTTCACCTATCTCCCCATTGCCCTCCAGATAAAATCCAAACAAGGCTTTATCATCATCCTCATTTGTGGATCACTATCCATCCACACCATCTTACCTCTACACCTCTAGAAATATACTTCAGTTACTTTAGACTACTAATATATTATTTTGAAGGTGCTGTGTTTACTCTTACCTCTGTGCCTTTGCTCATAACATATTCTTTTGCTCTAAATACCATGCTCTGCCACCCTTAACCCATCCGGTCCAATCTCTTACCCATTCTTTAGGTCCCTATTTAACATCAGTTTTGTTGTTCACAATCCCCATACTGATCATGAGTTAGGTGTCTCTTCCATGTGCCCCTCCCGAATACCCAATGCTTATTTCTCTGATTTTTTTGCCAACAAATATTTATGTATCTTTTACTAGACCAATAGACTTCAGAGTGAGGTCTATACCCAAAATAATCCATTGAGGTGAAGGAAGAAAATATTAAAATCTATTTACTTGCATACAAATATATGAAATTAAGTACTGTTAATATTTTATATATTGATTGAGATTGGCAGTTTGTTTTCTGTGACAACTGATTTCATGTTAAGCACAATAATTAGGTATCCTGACAAAATGCAAGTTTCATAGCACAGAGGAGTTAACAGTGGTACCCTCACTCCAATTTTCAGAACATTAAGAAGTATTGCAGTTTACCTACACTGATTAAATGGACTTATTGATTATATTGCCTGGTTTTAACAAAATTAACCCTCATAAAATGGACAATTGACTTTAAAAATTCCTGCAAAGAAATCTTGGCATGAACATTATATTTATAATGCAAGCAAGCATAAGGGACAAAAAAACTAAGAGTCTCTACTTCTCCCATCCTTAGTTACATTAGCTTTTTTTAAAAAAGATGATGTAATATCTGATGAGAAATCAGCAAAAATGGATTACTAAGTAGATTTACTGAAATATATTACTAGTAAGAGTAGTGTGTGTATGCATGGGTGTATATTTACATACTCTGTTGATAGGGTGCTTGGAGCAAGTGTTTGGAGGCAATTGCATTAGATTATTAGCTACATGTTTGCCATCATATGCCTAGGTCAGTAATGATAAGCACATATACAACACAATAAATATTTGCTGTTCCAGACACATAGACCAATGGAACAGAATAGAGAGACCAGAAATAAACCCAAGTATCTATGGTCAATTAATATTTGACAAGGGGGACATAACCATAAAATGGAGTAAAAATAGCCTCTTCAACAAATGGTGTTGGGAGATCTGGACAACTATATGTAAAAAAAAGACATTTGATAACCAACTTACACCATACTCAAAAATAAATTCAAGGTGGATAAAAGACTTAAGTACAAGTCATGACACCATAAAAGTCCTAGGGGAAAACATAGGCAGGAAGATCTCAGATATTCCATGCAGCAATATGTTCACCAATATGTCCCCTAGAGCAAGGGACATAAAGGAAAGAATAAACAATTGGGACCTCATCAAATTAAAACACTTCTGCATGGCTAAAGAGAACAGGATTAAAATGAAAAGAGAACCAACTATATGGGAAAACATATTTGCCAATGATACCTCAGACAAGGGTTTGATCTCCAAAATATATGAAGAACTCACACAACTCCACTCCAGCAAGACAAACAACCCAGTTAAGAAATGGGCAAAGGACTTGAACAGATACTTCCAAGAAGGACATACAGAGGGCCCAGAGACATGAAAAGATGCTTAACACCACTAGCCATCAGAGAGATGCAAATTAAAACCACAATGTGATACCACTTCACACTGATGAGAATGGCCATCATAAACAAATCAACAAACAACAAGTGTTGAAGAGGATGTGGCAAAAAGGAAGCCCTAGTGCAGTGTTGGTGGGAATGCAGATTGGTACAGCCACTGTGGAAAACAGTATGGAATTTCCTCAGAAAACTAAAAATGGAACTGCCTTTTGACCCAGAAATTCCACTGCTGGGATTATATCCTAAGAGCCCTGAAACACCAATCCAAAAGAACCTATGCACCCCAATGTTCATAGCTGCACAATTTACAATAGCCAAGTGCTGAAAGCAACCTAAGTGTACATCAGTAAATGAATGGATCAAAAAACAATGGTATATTGCTTATGTTCCAGTTAAAGGACACATGGACAAAACCAAGGGGGAGGGGGGAGAGGGGGGAGGGAGGTGGGTTCACCTGGGGTGGGGTGGAGGGATGGGGAGAAAAGGCATACAACTGTAATTGAATAACAATTAAAAAAAAAAAACAATGGTATATTTACACAATGGAATTCTATGCAGCAGAGAGAAAGAAGGAGCTCCTACCCTTTACAACAGCATGGATGGTACTGGAGAGCATTATGCTAAGTGAAATAAGCCAGGTGGTGAAAGACAAATACCATATGATCTCACCTTTAAGTGGAACCTAATCAACAAAACAAACAAGCAAGCAAAATATAACCAGAGACATTGAAATTAAGAACAATCTGACAGTCAGAGGGGAGGTGGGAGGGGATAATGAGAGGAAGGGGGGAGGGGTTTTCAGGAACAACTGCAGAGGACACATGGACAAAACCAAGGGGGGATGGAGGCAGGGGAGAGGGGTAGGGATGTCTGGGGTGGGGAGGGAGTGGTGGGGGGTAAATGCGGACAACTGTAATTGAACAATAAAATAATTTAAAAAATTTGCTGTTCTAATGAATGAACTAAAAGATTAAAAAAGATACTGTTTTTACTCTCTTAAACTTTTTAAAATGTAAATTTTTATATTCTCACATTTTAAAACTTTTTATATTAGAAAATTTGTTTTATTTTTAAAATATTTTATTTATTTATTTTTAGAGAGAAGGGAAGGGAGGGAGAAGGAGGGAGAGAAACATCAATGTGTGGTCACCCCCAACTGGGGACCTGGCCTGTAAAACCGATTGGCATGTGCCCCGATTGGGAATCGAACTGTCAACCCCTTGGTTTGCAGGCGGGTGCTCAATCCACTGAGCCACATGCCAGCCAGGACTATATTAGAAAGTTTAAAGTATATAAAAAATAAAATAGTGTACTTATCACCCAGCTTGATCAATTTATGGCAAATCTTGTTTTCATCTACCCCTACACATCACACTTGACCTCCCATGCAATTTTCTTTTTTCCATGCAATTTTTCTTTTTTTGGCTGGGTACAGTGAAGTTTATTGAGGGTGCATGACAAGGCAGGGCTTTCTAAGTCCCTCCTCTATTCAGGGGGTCTAGGATGGGAACTGTTGAGGTCAGGAGATTCTCAGTGTGTTGGGGGATCGATTTGGGGCAAGGACTCCCCAGCAGCTGAGGGTCTCTCTTCCTGTCACTGGAGCTGATGGTCCAGGGGGTCCTTATTCCTTGGAGGCCATGTGGACCATAAGGTTCACCACTTTGTTGCTGTAGCCAAATTTATTGTCATACCAAGAAATGAGCTTGACAAAGTAGTCATTGGGGGTAATGCCATCCTTGACATTGAAGGTGGAAGAGTGGGTGTCACCGTTAAAGTTGTCGGAGACAACCTGGTCCTCAGTATAGCCCAGGGTGCCCTTGAGGGGACCCTCTGATGCCTGCTTCGCTACCTTCTTGATTTCATTGTATTTGGCAGCATTCTGTACGTGGCAGGTCAGATCCACAACTGACACATTGGGGGTGGGAACACAGAAGGCCATGCCAGTGAGCTTCCCATTCAGCTCAGGAATGACCTTGCCCCCAGCCTTGGAAGTGCCAGTGGAAGCAGGGATGATGTTCTGGGCAGCCCCTCAGTGGCTATCATGCCACAGCTTGACAGAGTGGCCATCCATAGTCTTATGAGTGGCAGTGATGACCACCCATAAGAGTGGAGTCCCTCCATCGATGCCAAAGTTGTCATGGATGACCTTGGCCAGGGAGTCCAAACAGTTGGTGGTGCAAGAGACATTGCTGACAGTGTTTATGGAGTTGTCATACTTGTCATGGTTCACACCCATCACAAACATGGGGGTATCCGCAGAAGGGGCAGAGGTGATGACCCTTTTGGCTCCACCCTTCAAGTGAGCCCCAGCCTTCTCCATGGTGGTGAAGACACCAGTGGACACCACAACATATTCAGCACCCACATCACCCCATTTGATGTTGGCAGGATCTTGCTCCTGGAAGATGGAGATGGACTTTCCATTGATGACAAGCTTCCTGTTCTCAGCCTTGACTGTGCCTTTGAGCTTGCTGTGAGTAGAATCATACTGGAACATGTAGACCATGTAGTTGAAGTCAATGAAAGGATCATTGATGGTGACAACATCCACTTTGTCAGAGTACAAAGCAGCCCTGGTGATCAGGGGCCCAGTATGGCTAAATCTGTTCACTCCGACCTTCACTGTCGTGTCTCAGGGTTGAGGCTGGCACTGCACAGGAAGACACAGCTGTGTGTCAAACAGGAGGAGCAGCGAGCCTCCATGCAATTTTTAAATGAATACTCAGTAATTTAATCACAATTCTATTGAACATTTTAGGTTTCACCAATTTTTTGTTACCCTAAGAATATCATGATGGCTATCCTTTGAGCATACCTTTGATTTTTCTTAGAGTATATTTCTTGTGTAGGGACTATGTTAAAAGATATGACCTATTTAAGAATTTTAAAAGAAGATCGTAAGACTTTATTCAAGAGGCACCACTGCAGTGGGGGCTTTGCAGTAGTGGAGAGAGATCAGGCTCAACTCTGAGACTTTTGATACATAGTCTAATAGGGTTTTACTAGTTTACCCTTTAAATAGATATAAAAACGTCCACTTTGTGTTCACTTTCCATTGACTAGAATTCAAGTCATGTGGCACTACCTGGAGCCCACATTTCCTAGCAAACTGTACTAGGAAATGTAGTTGCTCTCCTGGCACTTAGTCTACACTATGGAAAATAGAACATCAAACTTATGTTGATAGCTGTCAGCCTCTGCCCTGCAAATAAAATTGTATAGTTTGGATATGTTTGTGTATATTCGTAGATTTCTTTGGTATATACCTGGAAGTGGAATTGTCAGATTGAAGTTATATATACTTGTACTTTATTTCATATTGCCTGATTACTTTGCTCAACATCACTGTATGAAAGATCTGTTCTCTCCATGTTTTCACTAGTCTTAGAACTGCCATACCACTTGTCTTGTATTTTCACACAGTGGTGTTCTATTAATGTCACTGAACTATGTTGGAAAGAGAATGTTTACAGCTGATTGTGATCTTGATTTAGGGTATTTTGGAAGAGGATACTTATCTGAAAGTCTAGACCAGTACTGTCTAGTAGGAATATAATTGAGCCACATATATAATTTAAAATTGTCTATTAACCAAATTTTAAAAATTGAAGAGACAGGTGAATTTAGTTTCAGTAACCTATTTTTTTTCACTCAATGTATCCAAATATATTCTTGAGTATTTTATATTTTTATACCAAGTTTTCAAAATCCTTTGTGTATTTTATACTTATATCAATTTGGAATATCACATTTCAGATATTTAGTAGCCACATGGGACCAGTGGCTACAATGTTGAATGGCACAGGTTTAGACTTAATAAAAACTTTAATTCTCTAACACATATTTGACATTTAATTTCAAAGTCATATTTAAATGGATTCTCACTCCAGTCACCAAGTACATCTTTATTTAGCCTTTGGAGGAATAGCAAGCTGAATTTATTTCCCCCAGATTTCTTTCTCTGACTAGAAAATAACCTGATTTAGATTATTGAACATTAATTTCTCCTCACATAGTTTATGGGGTAGTAGTTTTTTAAAAACAGATTTTATTTATTTTTAGAAGAGAGGGGAAGGGAGGAAGAAAGAGAGGGAGAGAAACATTGGTATAAGAGAGAAACATCGATTGGTTGTCGCTTGTGCGCACCCTAACCAGGGACTGAACCCTGCAACCCAGGCATGTGCCCTGACTGGAAATCGAACCAGCAACCTTTTGCTTGACGGGACAGTACCCAACCAGCTGAACCATACCTGTCAGGGCAATGGGATGGTAGTTTTCTGTTGCTGTGTAACATGTTACCATAAACTTAATGGATTAAAACAACACTTATTTATTTTACAGTTCTGTAGGTCAGAAGTCTAGGAATGTTCAGCTGGTTTTTCTGCATAAAGTCTCAAGTCAAGGTATTTACCAAGCTGAACTCTTTTATCTGGAGGCTCAGGGGGAGACTCCACTTCCCAACCCACTTACGTTAACAGTATCTAGATTCTTGTTGTATGTGTGAGGTCCTTATTTTTTTCTGGCTATCAGGTAGGGCCTGCGTTTCACTCTTAGAAGCCACCCACATTCATTCTCACATGGTTCTCCATCTTCAAACCAGCAATGGCACATCCCAGGTCCTTCTCATGCCTCTAATCTCTCTGACTTCTCTTTCTGCTAACCAAAGAAAGCTCTCTGCTTTTAAGGGTTCATGTGATTAGATCATATCCACCACGATAATCTTTCTGTCTTAAAATCAACTTGCCATATAATAATAACACAACCCACTTTATAGATTTTGGTGATTAGAGTGTGGCATCTTTGGGGGACCGGGACCATTTTAGCAATTCTTCATGTCACAGTAGAGAAGCAAGATGGAAGAGTATTTTAATTATTTTGTTAAGAGGTCTTTTAATTTCACTTCTACATGAAAGAAAAATAGTCTCCCATTTCTTTTTGTTTTCACTCTTATTAACCTGGTCCAAGCTCCCATCAGCTCTTTGCTGGCTGTAGCAATACACTTGACTGCTATTTCTGGTTTATTTCCCTCCCGTCAGTCACGTTTTCATATAGCAATCATTTGCTCTCACCTTGATCAGCCTCTGCTCTTGCTCAGTTACAATGCTTCAGTCACAGTGGTCTTAATTTAGTTCCCAGAATCTGCCAATGCTCTGTCCTGTCTGATTTGCCCAAGCAGCCTTTCCCCTTCTCTCCCACTGTTCAACTCAACTGTTAAACATCTCTTTTCTCATAGTTAAGTGTAGTTAAGTGTTGTTTTTGGTTTTCATAACATCCATTACTTTTTCTTTATATCCACTTATCATAATTTATACATCTGTATATATTCATGTGTTAGCTTTTAAATATCTCTTCCCTAGACTGAGGGCAACAGGTAAGGAATTTTTTTTTCACCTTTTTATACTTAGCACCTAGTATGGGTTTTCTTTATACCCACTTATAATAATTTATACATCTACATATATTCATGTGTTAATTTTTTAAAAGACTTTTAAGTTTATATTTTAGAGAGGGGGGGAGGGAGAAAGGGAGAGAGGCGGAGAGGGAGAGAAACATCAATGTGTGGTTGCCTCTCACACCCCCCCAACTGGGGATCTGGCCCTCAACCTAGTCATGTGCCGTGACCATATGCCCTGACTGGGAATCGAACTAGTGACCCTTTGGTTCACAGGCTGGTGCTCAATTCGCTGAGCCACACCAGCCAGGGCAAACGTGTTAGTTTTTAAATGTCTCTTCCCTAGACTGAGGGCAACAGATAAGGAATTTTTTTTCACCTTTTGATATTTAGCACCCTGTATGGGTCCTGGCTCACAGTGGGTACCCAGTAACTATTTGTTGAATAAATCTTCAAGTTTTTCTCTGTCCAGTCTACCAGATTGTTTCCTTTTCAGATTTTTGTAGGACTGTTCTCTTCCCTTTTTTTCTTTTTTTAATTTTCTTCTTCTGCTCTCCTCTAAATGGTAGAGGAGCTTGACTTCCTATTTTATGTTATTGTTATGCTCATTAACATTTTCAACTACATAGCTACAGAAATATGTTTGCAGTTCTCACTAGTGATTAATACCCTACAACTTTGTAAATGAACATTTTCATGGGCTTAAGAGTATTCTTATATAAATTCTTGGAGAATATTGTGAACAATATTATGGACAAGTTTGAAGAATAATAATATTATGTAGAGAGTAATGAGCTAGTTAAAAAATTGGGTATAGTCTTAATTCCTTGTGTGTATTTTTCACTTAAGACTTTACCTTCTGGTGTATAGTTCCGAGGAAGACCAGTCCACTATTTCCTATCTTGGTTTAAGTAATCAAAGAAAAAGAACCAAAAAATGAATCTACTGGTAATATTAAAGATAATTTTTTTTCTGGTGATGTGATTCCATAATGATTTATAAGAACCCTACAGTTCTTGTCTTTTATGGATTTGAAGTATTTGACCTACTTCTACCACAAGGAAAAACTTCTGATCTTTGATCCTTGTAATTTCTTATCCACATTTTTCTACTTTGTGAATCTAAATACAAAAACTAAAACTAAAGTTGGTTTTTAAGCCTGTTTTTTGGAAAGTGTATTGTGCTACAGCTAATATTCACCTTTGCATTGAAAAAAACCAACAAAATTAAAATGTAATGCTGTAAAGGTGATATATAGTATTTATAAAATTGTGTTTGAGGTATGTGATATATAAATGTCTTTCTTAGGCTAAAACTCAAGAGGGCAAAAATCGTGTTGTGAACATAATTATGTAACTTGTGAGCCTAACGAATTACATAAATATGAGAGCTGATAGTCATTACATCAGTCTATTAACTGATTTTGCAATAGGAATGATCTCTAAATTTTGGGATTTGATTTCTGGAAACACTGAATATTTATTAGTTCATATACTCTTGGTTTAATGCAGCCTATAAAATGCAATTTCTATTACTTGAAAGAGACGTGTCTTATTATTCATAATGCACTTATACACAGAAGGACAAAATGTGTGTGTTTTTAAATTTTTTTATTTAAATTTTTTATTTTTTGATATATTTATTGATTATGCTATTACAGTTGTCCCATTTCCGCCCCTTCACTCAACTCCATCCTTCCCACTCCCTCCCTCCCGCATTCCCCCCCTATAGTTTCTTGTCCATGGGTCATACTTATAAGTTCTTTGGCTTCTACATTTCCTACACTATTCTTACCCTCCCCCTGTCTGTTTTCCACCTATCATTTATGCTATTTATTCTCTGTACCTTTACCCCCTCTCTCCTCCTCCCAATACCCTATTGATAACCCTCCATGTGATCTCCATTTCTGTGGTTCTGTTTCTGTTCTAGTTGTTTGCTTAGTTTTCTTTTGTTTTGATTTTAGGTGTGGTTGTTAATAACTGTGAGTTTGCTGTCATTTTTACTGTTCATATTTTTTATCTTCTTTTTCTTAGATAAGTCCCTTTAACATTTCATATAATAATGGCTTGGTGATGATGAACTCCTTGAACTTGAACTTATCTGAGAAGCACTTTATCTGCCCTTTCATTCTAAATGATAGCTTTGCTGGATACAGTAATCTTGGATGTAGGTCCTTGCCTTTTATGACTTGGAATACTTCTTGCCTATAAGGTCTCTTTTGAGAAATCAGCTGACAGTCTTATGGGAACCCCTTTGTAGGTAACTGTGTCCTTTTCTCTTGCTGCTTCTAAGATTCTCTCCTTCTGTTTCATCTTGGGTAATGTAATTATGATGTGCCTGTGTGTGTTCCTCCTTGGGTCCAGCTTCTTTGGGACTCTCTGAGCTTCCTGGACTTCCTGGAAGTCTATTTCGTTTGCCAGATTGGGGAAGTTCTCCTTCATTATTTGTTCAAATAAGTTTTCAATTTGTTGCTCTTCCTCTTCTCCTTCTGGCACCCCTATAATTCGGATGTTGGACTGTTTCAAGATATCCTGGAGGTTCCTAAGCCTCTCCTCATTTTTCCGAATTCTTGTTTCTTCATTCTTTTCTGGTTGGATGTTTCTTTCTTCCTTCTGGTCTACACCATTGATTTGAGTCCCAGTTTCCTTCGCATCACTATTGGTTCCCTAACAAAATGTTTTCAACTTTTCAATGTCATGTGGAAAGTTTATGGTGTATCTAGAAATAATTTTAAGTCTTTTAAAACATAAATAAAAACTTGCATTTAAATGCCCTTTGTCAGGATCTCCTCTAATCTTGGATTGGTAAATATATTTTTCTATAAGACTTAGTTAACTATGTAAATGTGCAGAGGGTCAGCATTGTCTGCACCTGAAATAATAATTGTAGAACTGGTAGTACACTGTTGCTGTTACATTTATTAAGCACTTGTTCAGACACTGTTTTATATTTGTTACCTCATTTAATCCTTCAATCCTTCACAGAAAGTATTTGACATTAGGTTTTTTCTCCCTTTTTTTTCTTTTCTTGCTCTATCACTCCACCTCCCCATTTGCTTCCCCACCCCACTGAACTCTCAGCCTGCTGTCTATGAGTCTATCTCTATTTTGCTTGTTAGTTCAGTTTTTTCATTAGATTCCTTGTATGAGTGAAATCATACAGTACTTGTTTTTCTTTGACCGGCTTATTTCACTTAGCATAATGTTCTCCAAGTCCATCCATGCCATTGCAGAGAGTAAAATTTTCTTCTTTTTTATGGCCGAGTAGTATTCCATTAGGTAAATATAGACATTAGGTTCTGTTATTAGCCAGTTTTGCAGATGCAAAGCCAAGACACAGAAAATTTAAAGAACTTTCTCAAGTTTCCACCTTCAGTGGTGTCACTAGGATGTGAACCCAGACAGACTTACTTGAGAGGTTGTAGCTATGAAATACATTTTTAATTTTCATGCTACATTACACACATATTTCTATAGGGAACAGTTTCAGTGACTATGCAATTTAATTGTTTGATTTTTGACCACTGCTGTTGCTTAGTTCTGGCTCTACCATGGTTTGCTTTGACTACTTTAATACCCTCACAACAAATTTGCCTGCCACTAGTCTCTTTTTTCTCTAATCTAGCCTCACTGGATTTTCTGATGTAATCAGATTCACTGCAGTTCTGTAAAGATACCATGTTATTTCTTGCCTCTCCACCTTTTTAGATGTCGTTTCTTCTCCATGGAATATACAATTTCCTGGCCAACTATAACCTCCCTAAGAAGAGAGGATGGTTGGATTTTTATTTTATCTTTCACTCAAAAGGGCCATTTTGCTCAGGTATTACCTATAAATAAAGGGCAGTTTAAGGTTTTTGCACCAAATATTTGTCTCACTCTTGCTTGTAATGAAAGAAAAGGTCAGCAATTAGTGCTGCTTATAAAAAACATGATTTGAAATCTAGAAATTCTTTAAATAATAGACTGAAAAGTAGTTCACAACTTGCTGTATAGGTCATAACAATGGTAAGCAAACATACCACAATTTACTCACTAAAGTGCCTGGAGATAAATTTTTTCCATTTTGTACTTAACGAATCCTGCAATAGATTTTGATTTTTTGACTTCAGCATTAATTTTTCATGTAGCCAAAGGCACCTGTTTTCTATACAGTTTTAATACCTAATGTAGTATCCATCTATTCAAAATAGTGTCTCTTTTGGAAAGAAATCCTATCTAATTTTTAAAAATTAAGTGAAAAAGAGAAGTATTGTTGTTCAGTTAGTTTGCAGTCTATATTACATGTCATGTATTTAATATGTGATTTTTTAAAAAAGATTTTTATTTATTTTTTAGAGAGGGGAAGGGAAGGAGAGAAACATCAATGTGTGGTTGCCTCTCACACACCCCCTACTGGGGACCTGGCCTGCAACCCAGGCATGTGCCCTGACTGGGAATCAAACCAGCAACCCTTTGATTTGCAGGCTGGCACTCAACTATGGCAGTATATGATTTTTTAGAAGCCAGTAAAATACATACTGGTTATTAACAGGCAGTGGATTATGTAAATTAACATAAAGCAGTGATCACTTGTATTCTAGAAGTGTAATGGATTACGATCCCACCTCTGGGTTCATATACTGAAACACATTTGGAATCATTATCATTGTAAAATCCTTAATTCTTTTGCATAATGCATTTAAAAGATTTTATTTATTTTTAGGAAGGGAGAAAAAGAGGGAAACAGCTATGTGTGAGAGATACATCAATTGGTTGCCTCTTACATGCCCCCAGCTGGGAACCTGGCCCACAACCTAGGCATGTGCCCTGACCAGGATTCAAACTGGCGACCTTTTGGCTCGCAGGCTGCACTCAGTCCCCTGAGCCACACCAGCCAGAGCAAATGCATTTAAAAATGACTCAAAGTAAAGCTTGTACTTCAGAGTCAGAATTTCATTTTATATGTTAAAATATCCAGTTTATGTTCAACATATAATACTAAAGTAAAACTATCCTTGACTATCAAGGAAAGGAGGATGAAATAGGACAAGTGTTACATCAGCTTCTAGTATAGATCTGTAAACATAATTTGAAGATTAAAATATCTTGACAATCAAATATAAAATGAAAGCATTCTCTCAGAATGAGGCCTTATAAATACCCTTACCCAAACCACCTAATTAAACATTATAAGGTACAAGTCCATTAAATATTACATTAAGTAATTAGTATATTTTTATGTTCTTACATAAGTCAAAATTAAACCATGAAATAATTTATTTTCCCAAGGAGTATAAAATATTTTAAGTTTTGTATGTAAGAATTTCCTTGGTTTTAGGGAGAGCTAAGATGGCAGCGAGATAGGTGGGATCGGATTCCACTTCCCCCTGCACACGGGTGAAACACCTAGCTGATCTACTGAGGAACAGAGCGAACAGCCAGTAGTACCTCAGCATATATGAAGATAGGAGACTAGAAACTGCAGAGGACGTTGAAAAATCAGACAGTAAGGAGAGTGCTTTAGGACAATAAGGTCCCTGGGACCAGCACGGGGACCAGTGCAGCTGCAGCCCCAGGCCCGGCGCGCACTGGGTCTGCTGCAGGACTCTTAGGAGAGAGCCACATCAATGGCTCACTCCCCTGCCAAACAAAGTTTGAGCAGCACTGGGAGAGACCTGGTTGCTTGAAGTCACAGGGAGGGGAATAAGGATGAAGTAGCAAACACACAGGGGCGGTGAGCACCCACAGAGACTGTGTGCACTGGCCATGTTGGGCCATGACTTGGATAGTCCTGGGTCTAGTTGGAGAGGTGGGTGATGGAGAGGACAGGCCCTTCCTTGTATGGAGCGGCAGGCTTGAGCAGGAGGAATTTCTCAAAAAGAAAAACTGAAAAAAGAGACACTCGGGGGCTGTTTGGGGAATTCTCCTGCAGCAGCTGCTCTGGCCTCCTCCCCACCCAGTCACAGGACGCTCCCAAGTGGCACAGCTCCGAAGGCCTTGAGCTCACACTGAAGCCCTGGGGAGAGTTCTTGTGGGAACCTGCTGGACTGGAGGCTGCTGGGGAACTGGGCTGGAGGCTGACCAAATGCCATCCAGGAAGGGAGAAGAGCGAAACCAATCACCCCTCAGCCTGCTGCAGTCAGAAAGACCAGCAAAACTGACTTGGCCAGTTTGAAGCCAGCAAGAGGCTTTTTTTTTTTAAAGGAAAACTTTATTTTTTAAATTTATTATTTTTTTCTTTTAACTCCTTCTTCCTCTCTTTCCTTCTTTCTTGTTTTATTCCTTCTTCCTTTCCCTTTTTATCTCTTCTTCCTCCCTTTTTTTTTTCTTCCTTTTTCTTTTCTAAATTCCCACAAGTGAGGCAATAAAACCTGGAACTGTGAAAAGACCAGAGTTGGACCCAAAGAGGGAGCATCCCAACAGCTGAGACAGTGAGACAAATTTCACTTTGCTACTCCAGAGAACTTGCAAGTTATTGTATATTTGTATTATTTTTTTCATTACTCTTACATCTTTCATTTTATTAGTATTTTTGTATTTCTCTTCTTTCTGTTTAGTCTTCTTTGCTTGGCCGGTTAAATTGCACTGTTTGACTGGTTTCCCTTGTTCTCTCTTTCATAGTATATTGTTAATTTATTGTCTTTCATTTCACTTGTGTTCCATTAGCACACTACTCTAGGTCCTGTACTTCCTGTTCTTGTTATACAGATCACATAGATTCTGTCATGTGATTTTTCCTCCATTATTATTGTGATAGCTGTTCCATACATTTGTAAACACTACACAGTACCCCTCCGAGATCTCAGCCCACTTCACTGTTTCCTGAACTTTATTACTGTTGTGGTTAACTCTATTCTCTCACATACTACACCTATTTTGTATTCCTTATTCTCACTTTACCTCATAATCTGACCTCCCATGAGCTCACTCCTTTCTAGATCCAACTCACAATCCTTCCCCTCCCAACAAGAGTCTTAGCTTCTTTCCACCCTTTCTAAAAAGTGGCTAGTCGGGTGAAATATCACGGTTAACACTATACATATCCAAAGGATCTCCTATCTTTTCTCTGTAGGCTGGTACTTTAAATATCATAGAATACACTCCTGCTGTCTTAAACCATTTTGCTTTCCCCCTCTAACTGATCACAAAAAAGAGTAGGTAGAAGCTGTGAACACCAGGATACCTGCTGGAAGAGGAAACCCACCAACAAAGGAACCACCAACAGATAAAAACAGAAGAAGGTAAATAAAGGGAGTAGAAACCACACTAACTCAACCCAGGACCTATCTGGAAATACAACTAAACAGTGGAGAAATTGCTCAGAACAAACAGCTGAACAAGAGCAAGAGAAAATCCTCAAAACCTTGTATATACGGAAGAACCAGCTCCAACACAACCTGCCCACACCTGCACAACAGAATACAAGAGGTGGTGGACAGAGTGGCCCTCAGCTAACCAGCTGGTGGGAAGGACCCACCAAAGAAAGACCCTACAACAATCAAAACCCAAAGACATACAGAGAACCAACATAAGTGACAGCCCAAGATCAGTGAGCTCGGAAGATCAAGGAGACTGTACCACTGAATCTCACAAGTATTCTACCATAGAAGTTCACACCATAAACCCAGGGAGTCAGAACAGAGCAACTTAAGAAGCAGAGGCTAACAAGAAGAGTCCCACAAACAATGGGAAGACAAAGAAACAATCCCCAAATGAAAGGAAAGGAGGAAGTCTCAGAAAGAATGCTAAGTGAAAAAGAGACAAGTCAACTAGGAGATATTGAGTTCAAAGCATTGGTTATAAGGAAGCTCAATGAGCTCACAGAATTACCAAAAATTACAGGGAAACTACAATGAACTCATTGCAAACTACATCAACATGAAAAAGGAAATAGAAACTATCAACAAGGACCAAGAGGAAATGAAGAATACAATTTCTGAACTGAAGAACACAGGAGAAGGAATCAAAAGCAGGCTTGATGAAGCAGAGGATCGGATCAATGAGCTGGATGACAAGGTAGAAAAAAAACACCCAGAAAGAGCAAGAAAAGGAAAAGAGGCTCAGAAAGAATGAAGAGGGGTTAAGGGAAATGCAGGACAACATGAAATGTAATAATATCCATATAATAGGGATACCAGAAGGAGAAGAAGAAGAGCAAGGGATAGAAAACCTGTTTGAAAAGTAATGGTGGAGAACTTCCCTAATTTGATGAGAAAAAGTCACACAAATCCAGAAAACACAGAGAGTCCCAATCAAGAGGAACCCAAAGAGGCCCACTTCAAGGCACATCATAATTAAGACGGCAAAATTCCAAGATAAAGAGAGAATCTTAAAGGTAGCAAGGGAAAAACAGGAAGTAACATATAAGGGAGCCCCTATAAGAATAGCAGCTGACTTCTCAATGGAAACGCTCCAAGCCAGAAGGGGATGACAAGAAATATTCCAAGTAATGAAAACCAGAGGCCTGCAACCAAGACTACTTTATCCAGCAAGGCTCTCAATTAAAATGGAAGGCCAAATAAGGAGGTTCCCAGACAAAAGAAGCCTCAAAGAATATACCTTCTCCAAACCTGCTCTGCAGGAGATGTTAAAGGGTTTGCTTTAAGAACAGGAAGAAAAACAGAGAGAGAGGAACACAGGTACGAAAAAATGGCAATGAATAAGTACCTATCAATAATAACCTTAAATGTAAATGGATTAAATGCCCCAATCAAAAGACACAGAATAGCGGAATGGATAAGAAAACATGACCCACACAAATGCTGCCTACAAGAGACCCACCTCAGAACAAAAGACCTACACAGACTGAAAGTGAAGGGCTGGAAACAAATATTCCAAGCAAATGGACAGGAAAAAAAAGCTGGGGTAGCGATACTCATATTGGACAAAGTAGACTTCAAAAGAAGAGCCATAAAAAGAGACCCAGAAGGTCACTTCATAATACTCAAGGGAAGAACCCATCAAGAATACATAAACATTGTGAAGATAAATGCACCCAACATGGGAGCACCCAAATATATAAAGAAAATCATGGAGGACTTCAAGAAAGATATTGACAGCAATACAATCATAGTAGGAGACTTTAACACCCCACTGTCAAAAATAGATAGATCTCCCAAAGAAAATATCAACAAAGATATTGTGGCATTGAACAATGCCCTAGATGAAATGGACTTGACGGATATATACTGAGCCCTTCATCCCAAAGAAGCAAAATACACATTCTTTTCAAATGCACATGGAACATTTTCAAAGATAGACCACATGATAGGACACAAAACAAGCCTCAGCAAATTCAAGAAAATTGAAATCATATCAAGCATTTTCTCCGACCACAAGGGACTGAAACTAGAAACCAACCTCAAGGAAAAAAAACCCCAAACACTCAAAATGATGGAGATTGAATAGCATGCTATTAAACAATGAATGGGTCAAGAATGAGATTAGGGAAGAAATCAGAAAGTTTCCGGAAACAAACGAAAATGAACTCACAACAATCCAAAACTTCTGGGACACAGTGAAGGCAGTCCTGAGGGGAGTTCATAGTGATACAGGCCTACCTAAAAAAGATAGAAACATTTCAAATGAACAACTTAACCCTACGCCTATAAGAACTCAAGGAACAACAACAAAGACAGCCCAGAGCAAGCAGAAGGAAGGAAATAACCAAGATCAGAGCAGAATTAAATGACATAGAGGCTAAAAGCACAATTCTAAGGATCAGTGAATCCAGGAGCTGGTTCTTTGAAAGGATAAAGAAAATCATAAGCCTTTAAGCAGGCTTATGAAGAAAAAAAGAGAGAGGGCACAAATAAACACAATCAAATGAAAGAGGAGAGATTACAATGATATCACAGAAATACAAAGGATTGTAAGAAATTACTATGAAGAACTATATGCCAAGAAATTTGAAAATCTAGGTGAAATGGACAAATTTCTAGAAAAATATAATCTTCCAAAACTCAATGAAGAAGAAGCAAAAAGACCAATAACACTGATGAAATTGAAACAATAATCAAAAAGCTTCTGATTTACAAAAGCCCTGGACTAGACAGTTTCACAGGAGAATTCTACAAAGCATTTAAGGGAGAGATAACCCCCATCCTCCGCAGATTATTTCAAAAAATTCAAGAAGATGGAAGACTCCCAAACTCTATGAAGCCAACATCATCCTAATCCCAAAACCAGATAAAGACATAACAAAGAAAAAAAAACCTTCAGGCCAATATTGCTGATGAACATAGATGCTAAAATCCTCAACAAAATATGGGCAAACCACATCCAACAATATGTTAAAAAGATCATACACCATGATCAAGTGGGATTCATCCCAGGGATGCAAGGATGGCACAATATTCGCAAATCAATAAACATAATACACCACATAAAGAAAAGTCAAAAATCACATGATCATATCAATAGATGCAGAAAAAGCATTTGATAAGGTACAGCACCCACTTATGATAAAAACACTCAGCAAAGTGGGAATAGAGAGAACATTCCTCAACATAATGAAGGCCATATATGAGAGACCTACAGCCAACATTATATTCAATGTACAAAAACTGAGATCTTTCCCACTAAGATCAGGAACAAGACAAGGATGCTTGTTCTCACCACTCCTATTCAACATAGTACTGGAAGTCCTAGCCACAGCAATCGGACAAGAAAAAGAAAAGGCATCCAAATCGGAAAGGAGGAAACAAAACTTTGTTTGCAGATGACATGATAGTATACATAGAACATCTTGTAGACTCTACCAAAAAACTATTCGACCTAATAAATGAATTTGGCAAAACAGCCAGATACAAAGTCAATACTCGGAAATCAAAGGCATTCTTGTACACCATTCTTGTACTTCTCCAAGGAGGACATACAGAGGGCCCAGAGACACATGAAAAGATGCTCAGCATCACTAGCCATCAGAGAGATGCAAATTAAAACCACAATAAGATACCATCTCACACCAGTCAGAATGGCCACCATAAACAAATAAGTGTTGGAGAGGATGCAGAGAAAAGGGAACCCTAGTTCATTGTTGGTGGGAATGCAGACTGGTACAGCCACTGTGGAAAACACTATGGAATTTCCTCAGAAAACTAAAAATGGAACTGCCTTTTGACCCAGCAATTCTGCTGCTGGGATTATACTCTGAGAGCCCTGAAATACCAATTCAAAAGAACCTATGTACTCCAATGTTCATAGCAGCACAATTTACAATAGCCAAGTGCTGGAAGCAACCTAAGTGTACATCAGTAAATGAGTGGATCAAAAAACAATGGTACATTTACACAATGGAATACTATGCAGCAGAGAGAATGAAGGAGCGTATACCCTTTGCAACAGCATGGATGAAACTGGAGAGCATTATGCTAAATGAAATAAGCCAGGCAGTAAGGGACAAATACCGTATGATCTCACCTTTAACTGGAACATAATCAAAAGAAAAAAGCAAACAAAATATAACCAGAGTCATTGAAGTTAAGAACAATCTAACAATAGCCAGAGGGAAGGGGGGAGGGGACAGTAGGGAGAAGGGTTTTCAGGGACTACTATAAAGGACACATGGACAAAACCAAGGGGGAGGGTGGAAGCAAGGGAGGGAGGTGGGTTTGGATGGGGTGGGGAGTAGAGGTGGGGAGAAAATGCAGACAACTGTAATTGAACAATAAAATAAGTTTTAAAAAAATTTCCTTGGTTTCAAAAAGCTGTTTAATTTTTCTAAGTGGTTATCTAAGTAAAGATAGCCTTGTATGTGGGTTAGTAATTTTGTGGTTAATGTATACCACAAAAAAATTATAGGTATTCAGTTCCTGATGTGTATGTAATCAGTTATGTTCAAACAAGATATTAAGTCATTTGGTATTTTACATGTATAATAGTAAGTCCTAAAACCAATCTCAATAAAGACAGTATCCTTTTTTTTTTAAACTGTCATTGATGGAGTTTATTTCTTTTATTTATTAATTTGTTTTTCATCTCATTACAGAAAATATTTCAAATGGCAAATTAATTTTACTATAATTGGAGTAATATTTAATCATCAAAATATTAATTGCCTACCATAAGACAAACACTGAGCTAAATGCTCTTAAACAGAAATAAAATAATTGTTCTTTTCCTCAAGAAGTGTGTGGTTTAGAGGAAAAGTCACAGAAGTTAACCAGAAAGTACAGTACAATGTGAGTATAATAAAAGTTATTATTAAATCTATTGTGTATGAGCTGATATACTAAGTAAATAACATGCTATTATTTTGTTTTAAAGTCAGGAACTTAATGTTTAGCAACATTAGGTAACTCATCCAAGGTCATATAGTAAATGGTAGAATTATTACTTGAACTCAGATGTGTCTGACTCCAAGCTTGTTACTGCTGCCTCTATATACCTACTGATAAGCGTACACAGTGATGCAGAGGATTTTATGGGGATAGTGAGGGGGATGTACCAATAGGCTGTTAGATTCTGGAAGGTGATACTTAAATTGAGTTTAGAGACTAACTAGTAATTAGTTAAGAGGAGAGGGGAGCTAAAAATCATTCCAACAAAGAGACTACCTACCATGTGCAAAGTCATGGAAATGAGAGAACACAGACCAACTGGGACTTGTCTGACTTACTCTTATTTCTCTGAATGAGCGAGGGTAAACCTGGAAGAAAGTAGAGAAATAACCCGAAAGGTTATGCATTCAGTCATGTATTCAACAATATTGGGCACTGTATACTTTGTATTCACTGCATCTCTGGAAAGATACTGAAATTTTTAAAATTATAAGTCATAGAAATGTCATTAATACTAAACAGAATGCCACATAATGAGAAACAGAAGAGCCTTATGCTTTTCCTTCTGCCCTCTAATTTGTCTTATTTGGCTTTTAGAACAGTGGTTTTAAATAGGTAAGTCTTGCTTTCTCTTTTTTTCTGATCATTTCTCTCATTAATGCTACCTGATGCCAACCTATGTATAGATTTTAGACTACCTAAAATGTTCTCATTTCAATTATGCTTAAATCCTATTTATTTCCTAAAGATTTATGAAAGGATATAAGTATGTTTCTCTATGTCAGTATGCACTGTGTGACCTTATCTTTCAGAGGATAAATGCACTTAAAGTACTAAAACATTCTTTCAAGGATTATCTATAGTAATATCCAGGTTTCTTTAATTAAAATGAGTTGGATGTCAAAAGATTGTGTTAGCGTGCCATTTTTGGTGTTTCTGATTGCAGTAGATGATCATCTGTAGTAAAAAGAAAAAATGTGGAGGTGAATATTCACATCTTCAATACCGATTGACTCAAGTGGAAATTCAGCAGTTTTAATTTTGGAAGTTATTGGGATACAACAGATTTTCCTGAAATAAAAAAGTTTGATAAATTTCCATAGTAATGATTTAAAAGGTTATATATGAAAGATGTTTAGTAATGTATATTCTTTCTGATAAAGGTTACTAAAGTTTTCTCTAGAAAAAGAGTGCATTTTTATTGATGTTTCTGTGGTACACATGAATAAAGTCCTTGATGTTTGTCATCTCCTCATTTTTAATTCTATAAATTGGTCATTTTATGTGTCATTAATTGCTTTGTTTCAATAAATAAATACTGAAGATGACTTAACCACCTTGGCTATGTTTAAATATGGTGATTGTATTTAAAAACTGTCCCTTGAAACCACTAACTTGTTTAAAAGGTTTAATTGAATTCTATCAGTCTCTGTTAATAATTAAGACAGAAGATGAAGCCTAAATTATAGAGAGACTCAGAATGGAAAGGAAAGGAAAGATTTTTACCCTTAGGATAAAGGGTTCCGAAAAGGTGAGGTGGGTATGGGAATCTTGAATAAGAAGATTATGAGAATGCCCAATTATATGGCTCTTAATAGCATCATTGAAATATTTTTATTTTTTTAATGCAGATTTACAATCTAGTATATTGAAAAACAGTATGAATATTAAATGTATCTGTGGAACTCTTAAAGGGTCACTAATTTTACATGGGTAAAGATACTGTGCTTTTATTATTTAAGCCATATTTTAACATTTTGTTCCTAGTAGAAAATGATCATTTTTTATGAACAAAGTATTTGTTTCTTCTGAATTTGACACCAGTGTCATACTTACTTTAAAAATTTAATTTTTAAAAAATATGAATTGAAGCCAAGGCTGGTGTGGCTCAGGGGATTGAGTGCCAGCCTGTGAACCAAAAGGTCACTGGTTCGATTCCCAGTCAGGGCACATGCCTGGGTTGTGTCCAGTTCTTCAGTTGGGGACATGTGAGAGGCAACCACACAATGATGTTTCTCTCCCTTTCTCCCTCCCTTTCCCTCTGTTAATAAATAAAAATCTTAATAAAAAATAAAAATGAAAAGTAACAGGCTGCTTTAAGAGGCAGGATTTGTATGTATGCTGTTTGAGTAAGACTAGTTACTACCTTAGTAAGGTTGTAATAATAGAGGGTATTAAAGTTCAAAAGACTTTTGAATGTATTGGTTTTACGTCTTTTTATGTTTATTGACTGTATATTTTCCTTGGATAAATATCTATTTAATACTTTACCATTTTTCACTTGGGTTGTCTTTTATTATTGAGTTATAGGAGTCCTTTATATATTCTGGATATAAGTCCTTTATCAGATATATGATTTGCAAATATTTTCTCCCATTTTGTGGGTTGTTTTCACTTTCTTGATGGTATCATTTATAGCATACAAGTTTAAAATTTTTATGTAGTCCAATTTATTTTACTTTTATCACTTATGTTTTTGGTGTTGCCTAACTCAAGGTCACAAGGACTGACTTCTATGTTTTCTCCTAAGAATTTTATAGTTTTAGCTTTTACATTTAGTTCTGTGAACCATTTTGAGTAAATTTTTGTGTATGGTAGGGGTAGGGGACCAATTTCATTCTTCTGCATGTGGATGGATACATACTTGTCCTAGCACCATTTGTTGAAAAGACTGTTATTTTTCCCCATTGAGTTGTCTTATAATTTCAATTTTAAAGGAATATGTTATTTTTAATAAAAATATAATAAAAACTATAGAAGATAGGAAATATAATAATGCATAATTCTACTACTGTTAAACACTTCATTATTTTGTGTATTTTTTTCTAGTCCCCCATCCAGAAACATAGAAATTTTATAGAGTTGCAGTCATAATACACTAATTATGTGTTTTGCCTTTTCACTTAGTATATGAATGTATGATACACATTTCCCATATTGCTATATAGATTTTCAAATTATTTTTTGTTGCTGCCTAATGTTGTATCTGCAGGCTATACATAATATAATCTTTGTGCATAAGCTATTACTCTTCTGTTGAATAGTTTTCTTAGATAAATTTCTGGAAGTGTTTCTTCCAAACATATATTGAAAACCCACTAGAGACCAGTTACATAATTTTGATTTGGAGAATTCTGGGGTATGTGTTGTGGTTGTTGTTGGCTCATTTAATATAACAATAGTAGCTGATACTAAGGCAATGTGCCAAATACTTTGTATAGTTATATTTAACTTTCCCATGAATTGTATTAGATAAGGGATTCAAGGATCAGAAAGTTTTGATAACTGGCCCAAAGTTGTACAACTAATACACGGCTAAGATGGTATTCAGAATTGTGTGACTCTAAAACTTCACTGCCTCCCAGATTGAGCATTAACAGTTACAACGGCAAGATTTCCATAGTAATAGACTATATCAGATTAGCTATTTTGTGCCGAAGTTCTTTGAAGATATGACTTTTTAAGAAGTAATGCATTATTGGCTCAAATTTTTTTTTAATACATTTATTGATTATGCTATTACAATTGTCCCATTCCTCCCCCACTCCACTCCATCCTGCCCACCCCCTCCCTCCCACATTACCCCCCTATAGTTCATGTGCATGGGTCATACTTATAAGTTCTTTGGCTTCTACATTTCCTACACTATTCTTACCCTCCCCGTCTATTTTCCACCTATCATCATCTATGCTACTTATTCTCTGTACCTTTCCCCCCTCTCCCCCACCCTCTCCCCTATTGACAACCCTCCATGTGATCTCCATCTCTATGGTTCTGTTCCTGTTCTAGTTGTTTGCCTAGTTTGCTCTTGTTTTTGTTTTAGGTGTGGTCGTTAATAACTGTGAGTTTGCTGTCATTTTTACTGTTCATATTTTTTATCTTTTCTTAGGTAAGTCCCTTTAACATTTCATATAATCAGGGCTTGGTGATGATGAACTTCTTTAACTTGACCTTATCTGAGAAGCACTTTATCTTCCCTTCCATTCTAAATGATAGCTTTGCTGGATACAGTAATCTTGGATGTAGGTCCTTGCCTTTCATGACTTGGAATACTTCTTGCCAGTCCCTTCTTGCCTGTAAGGTCTCTTTGGAGAAATCAGCTGACAGTCTTATCTGGGGAACCCCTTTGTAGATAACTGTCTCCTTTTCTCTTGCTGCTTCTAAGATTCTCTCCTTCTGTTTCATCTTGGGTAATGTAATTATGATGTGCCTTGGTGTGTTCCTCCTTGGGTTCAGCTTCTTTGGGACTCCCTGAGCTTCCTGGACTTCCTGGAAGTCTATTTCATTTGCCAGATTGGGGAAGTTCTCCTTCATTATTTGTTCAAATAAGTTTTCAATTTTTTGTTCTTCCTCTTCTCCTTCTGGCACCCCTATAATTCAGATGTTGGAACGTTTCAAGATGTCCTGGAGGTTCCTAAGCCTCTCCTCATTTTTCTGAATTCTTGTTTCTTCATTCTTTTCTGGTTGGATATTTCTTTCTTCCTTCTGGCCCACACCGTTGATTTGAGTCCCAGTTTCCTTCGCATCACTATTGGTTCCCTGTACATTTTCCTTTGTTTCTCTTAGCACAGGCTTCATTTTTTCATCTGGTTTTCGAACAGATTCAACAAATTCTGTGAGCATCTTGATAACCAGTGATTTGAACTGTGCATCCGGTAGGTTGGCTATCTCTTCGTCGCTTAGTTGTATTTTTTCTGGAGCTTTGAAGTGTTCTGTCATTTGGGCCATTTTTTTTTTTTTTTTTTTTTGGTCTTGGCTCGTCTGTTACTTTAAGGGGCGGAGCCCTAGGTGTTCACCAGGGCAGGGTAACGCTGGTCACTGCGCTGTGATGCTGTACCGTGGGGGAGGGGCCCAGAGGGAGCAATGGCGCCCGCCTCACTGTCCTCCAGATTTCAATCTTTCACTCCGATACCCACAATCAAACTGGGCCTCTCTGGTGCTGGTTCCCGAGTGGGTGGGCCTGTGCACACTCTAGGCCCCTGTGGGTCTCTCCAACGACCTCTGCTGTGAGGCTGGGAGCCTCTCCTGCTGCAGCCCCAACCCCTATGGGCGTTTTCAATCAGAGGTTTGAGGCTTTATTTCCCCGAGCTGGAGCCCTGGGTTGCTCCGTCTGCTTCACTCCCTGCTGTTCGTCCGGTTTATCTGTGCAAGAATGTGGGGCCACAGGGTCTGCTAGTGCTTGGACTGCCTGCGCCGTTGGTCCCACACTCCGCCAGTCTCCGTCCGCCAGAGCCACGAGAGTCCTCCACCCCGGTGCCCATCTCCGCCCCTCCTACTGGTCTGGATGAATGTTTATTTTTTATTTCCTTGGTGTCGGACCCCCTTGCCGTTCGATTTTCCGTCAGTTCTGGTTGTGGGAGGCAGCGCAGTGTGTCTACCTACGCCGCCATCTTGGTTCTCCTCAAATTTGTTTTTTAAAAAAGAGAATCTAAAAAGTGACTTTTCTCTGTAGATTTTTTTTTAAGACAGTTTGCCTCTACAGTGTTTTAAATCTGAATTACTTGCCAGCATTTTATTTTATTTTTTTAAGACTTTATTTATTTATTTTTAGAAAGGGGAAGGGAGGGAGAAAGAGAGGGAGAGAAACATCACTGTGTAGTTGCCTCTCACGCGCCACCTACTTGGGACCTGGCCCCCAGGCATGTGCCCTAGATTGGGAATCAAACTGGTGGCCAGTGTTCAATCCACTGAGCCACTCCAGGCAGGGCTATAGATTTCATAGTTCATTAGTCTTGGAACCCATGCACTATTCATTTTAGATTATTCCCATTTGTACAGTATTTGCCATTCCAAAGGGTTTATTTAGGGAGCAGTCTAACCAGTATAGAAATTATTTCATTCAATGAATAAATGTTGCAATAAAAATGAAAATGGAAAATGAATTAGAAATATTTAATACTCAAATATCAAAATTGGTCTGAGTTCTTAAAGATACACATTTTAGTATTTTGGGGAGAATATACAGAATAGCTCCTTCGATCAAGACATCTAAGTCCTATTAATATATACTTAATAGTGTTCAGCTGTTAGCTATTTCAATTGCAGAATTACTAAGTGTGTTAATAATTTGAAAACATCTACAACTGATAAACATTGCTATAGTCTGAAATATGAAGAGGGAAGTCACAATTATAAGAATAAAATGATGCTTAAAAAGAAACAGTAATTTTGAAGTGCCAGTAGTCTAAAAACGAAGGCTTCTGCCGCATTCAGAGATAGCAGTTTTCTTTCAAGCACGGAAATACCAGTCCTTTATGCAAGCTCTTGTTCCAGGATTCTATTTTCGCAGTCTTTCAGCACATCAAACCATATAAAGTCTTTCTTTCCTTGATTTTCATCCAAAGAGACTATTTTCTCAAGATTAACAAGGCAACTGGAGCTATTTGTATGCCCTAGACAGAAGAGTGAGCCCCTTCAGTCTGATGGAATAGTTCTCTTTCATGAAGATGTAGCTTCAAGAGGGGTTCATATGTAATTGCGAGAGAAGGAAAGTACATTTACTTAGCAGAAGCTGTCCGTTTCACCAAATGGCAATTCCCTGAATTTGTTTCTTTTTAGAGTTAGTTGATCAGTGTTCGTGTTCGTGTTCTTAGTAACATTTCAAAGAATGTTCAATTTGTTCTGCTCCAATTCCTTGCTGCCACTGAGGAGGTGGACAGTAGAATTTTTCATGTTCAAGAATATAATTGCAGTAAATGTATTCTTTATAAGTGGAGAATTTGAAGACTTTAGGCCTAGTCCTCTCCCCTTCTTTGCCTCTCAGTTTGTGGCTACAGTAGCAGGGAGTTAGGGCAAACAAATTGAACATTCTTTTCAAATGCTATTATGAAAGACAAATCCTGTCAACTAAAGAGTTAAGATGAATTCAGTGAATTGGCCTTTACCTAAAGTGACTTTTGATAAATTTACTTTTGGCCAGTGACCCAGAGCTCATCTAACCAGGCAGATCAGCTGAATTAATCCTAATAACGAGGTGGCAGATGTTTCATCTAATTTGCATTCACATTCTCAATATTGAAAAATTTCTTAATGACAGACCACAAAAATGGATTATTAAACTGAACATAAAATGTACATCTGTTTTGAACTGAAAGATTGCCTAGTAAGAGCAATTAAATGATCTTTTCTGTTATCATGATAGACATTCAGCATTAGCCTCACACTCTTACTGGAACTCAAGCCCGTATTTCCAAGAGAACATAGGAAATGTGCACTTTTCATTTCAGTATACCTGAATGAAGATTCTGCCTCTTCCTTCAAATAGCACTTTTTTAGAATTTCTGTTGATTCATAGTCATCTCATTCTTTTCCATCCCCACTTGTATTCAATTATTCCCCAATTTCATTGCCACTTTTTGAAGTGTCTCAGATTTTCTCTCTATTCTTATTGCAGCCACCTTAGTTCAAGTCTTCATTACTCTGCCTTCTAGTTTCTTTCCTGCTTATGTTCTTTTCAGTAGTAGTAGGTTAAATTTACACTGCTTTCATCATATGCCTCTTTGAGCTAATCCCCCAAACTGCAAAAATCAATAGCTAACCTTTCTGTCTCAACGTAGGATGTTGTATCAGAAGAATCAGCTATCACTCTGTAGTGCTTTTCTTATTAACTTGACATCTACCTGCTGTCTGAACAAAAGGCATGTTTATTTTTATTCTTTCTACTTAGATGACTTCTAGATCTGACCTTCTGCATAGTACTTGTGGTCCTAATCTATTGCCTTCTCCTGATTCGACAAAGAAGAACCTTGATGCCTATTTCAGATATCCAATAAGCATTATAGTTTATCTAATCTCATACTCTTAATTTATCAAGTAAATAGTTTCTCCAACTTCAGTTAGATATCCTTAGGATATTTTCCTTGACTTGTGTCCCCAAATACCCCACTTCTACTAACCAAGATTGTAGGTATTTTACACAGCATGCACCACACTATTTTGAAGTAGCCAGGTTTCTTAAAATTGAGATGTGATTGACAACATGAAAGATACCTGTATATATATTGCAAAATGATCAACATAGTAACTCTGGTTAACATCCATCTGCACACATAGTTAAAATATTTTTTCTTATGATGAGAACTCTTTAAGATTTACTCTCAACCACTTTAACATGTATAATACAGTATATTAGTAGTCATAGTCACCATGCTGTACATTACATCCCCATGACTTATTTTATAACTGGAAGTTTGTACCTTTTGACCCTCTTTACCCATTTTGCCCATGCCCCCACCCTATGCCTCTGGCAGCCATCAATCTATTTGTGAGTTTGTTTCTTTGTTTTTTAGATTGCATATATAATTGAGATGATATGTTATTTGTCTGACCTAAATCACTTAGTATAAGGCCTTCAGGATCCATCCATATTGTCACAAATTTTCATTCTTTTTAGGCAAGATTTCATTCTTTTTTAGTGGCTGAATAATATTCCACTGTACAAGTACCACATCGTCTTTATCCATTCACCCATCAGTGGACAATTAAGTTACTACCACATCTTGACTATTGTAAATCATGTTGCAATAAATATGGGGGTGCAGACAGCTTTTTGAGTAGTGTTTTCAATCTGTTCGGATAAATACCCACAAGTTGAATTGTTGGATCATATGGTAGTTCTACTCTTAATTTTTTGAGGAACGTTCATACTATTTTTCATAGTGGCTGCACCAATTTACATTCCTACCACCAGTGCATAAAGGTTCCATTTTCCCTACATCTTCGGCAACATTTGGTATTCTCTTTCTGGTAATAAGCCATTCTAATATGTGTGAGATAATTGGTGATGTTGAGTACCTTTTCATATGCCTTTTGACTTTCTGTATTTTTTTTGAGAACTAAGGCTCAGATCTGTATCCTTACCCATTTTATTTTACATAATTCTTTATATGAACTTCCTGCCTAACTTTATTTTAGTGTGGTTCAGGAAGCAATTTTCCATTCAGGTTTACCTAACACTTCTTTCTTGCCTGGTTTTTTCCCACACATCATCTTTATTTCCACCTTTGTAGTTTACTTTGCATGTATCTTCCTCCTCCCCTTTCTGCTTAAATATATCTTTTGGGAGCCTTTTTTTTTTTTAGATTTTATTTACTTAGTTTTAGAGAGGGGAAGGGAGGGAGACAGAGAAGGAGAGAAACATCAATGTGTGGTCACCTCGCATGCACCCCCCCACTGGGGACCTGGCCCACAACCCAGGCATGTGCCCTGAGTGGGAATCAAACCAGTGACCCTTTGGTTCACAGTCCGTGCTCAATCCACTGAGCCTCACCAGCCAGGGCTTGGGAGCCATTTTAAGTCTACTTCCTCTCTAAAACATTCCTGGAAGATTCTAATTTAAGTATATCTCTCTTCCCTGAGCTTTTCATCTTTTTTTTCCTTCTTATGACGAGTCTCACTATATCCAGCCTTTTACCACAATGGACTGTTCACAGTTTTCAAGTCTTCTTCATATAATAGGATTTTAAATACCTTAAGCAGTAATCATTTTACTTTACTTGAATTTTACTGCCTTTTTAGTGGGCATTAATAATTATGTTGACTTGGCAGATACGCTTTGCTCTCCTTTTTTTCCCATTTGAACTTGATTCTCATTTCTTCCTCCTGAAGTTTCCTGATTTCTTAACTCTCTTTTTATCTTTTTACTTCAAGTCCTTGTTCTCTTCCTCTTTGCTGATTCCTTCCCATCATCAATCTGTTGAGTGTAGTGTTCTTTAAATGTCAATTAGGTCAAGGTGATTGATAGTGTTTTTCAAATCTTATATACTTTTATTGATATTTTTGACCCAGTTAAGTGAGAGAAGGGTGTTAAAATCTCCAACTATGATGGTTATTTTGTTGATTTCTTCCTTTAATTCTGCCAATTTGCTTCGTGTATTTTGAAGTTGTTACAAGACACATACACATTTACGATTTTTGTTCCTTAAGAATTGATCATTTTATCTTTGAGATGTCCTTCCCTTTTTATCTTGAGTAATATTCTGTCTTGAAGACTTACTTGACATTAATATGGCCACTCGTCTTATTTTATGCTTCATATCTTTTCTCATTCATTTGTGTCTTTTTGTGTCTTTATATTTAAAGTAGACAGCATATAGTTGTCTCCTGCTTTTAAAAAATCTATTCTGATAGTTATTTACCTTTTATTTGGAGTATTTAATCAGTTTACATTTATTTATGTTTTGGTTCAGGTCTTCTATTTACATTTTTTGATTTGTGTGTCCTCTGCTTATTGTTCCTTTTGTTCCTTCTTTCCTGCTTTCCTTTGCATTGAATATTTTTTAGAATTTAATTTTGTCTTTTTAAAACATCTTTTTTAAAAATTTAACTTTTTCCATCACCATTTATCCTCCTTATACTTTCTTCCACCTCCACATAGTATCCTTCCCTCTTCCCTATCCACCGCAATTACCGCACTGTTGTTTGTGTCAATGAGTTCTTTCTTTTTTTAAATTTTTGTCTGTTGGGTTTTAAATTTATATCTCCTTGCATTACTTATTTAATATTTGGTCCATTGATTACAATATAAATCCTTAACTTTTAATAGTTTACTTAAGGCTATTGTTGTATCACTTTGTGTTAAATATAAAAACTTAGCAATTTTATTTACCCCTACTCCCTGTTTTTTATTATACGGCTGTCCTACGTATTATATATACACATATATTATGAACTCCATAAGACATTGTTAAAATTTTTCTCACCTTTAACTGGAACATAATCAACAGAAGAAAAAAGCAAACAAAATATAACCAGAGACATTGAAGTTAAGAACAATCTAACAATAGCCAGGGGGGAGTGGGGAGGGGACAGTGTGGAGAGGGGATTACAGGAACTACTATAAAGGACACATGGACAAAATCAAGGGGGAGGGTGGAATCAAGGGAAGGAGGTGGGTTCGGCTGGGGTGGGGTGGAGGGATGGGGAGAAAAGGCATACAACTGTAATTGAATAACAATAAAAATTAAAAAAAAAATAAATAAAAAATTTTGCTTTTAGCAGTCATTTGTATTTTTAAAAAAGGGAAAATGGTCTTTTATTTACCCACGGTTATCATTTCCAGCACTCATTAGTTATTACTGAAGTTCCAAAATTCCCTTTTTTTTTCATCCTGAAGAACTACCATTAGTGTTTCTTGGAGTGCCACAGCAACAAATTTTCTTGCTTTTCATTTATCTAAAATTTCTCTAGTTCTTTTGTCATTCTTAAAAGGTATTTTCATTGGATATTAATGATGCGTTAACAGGTTTTATATCTTACAGTACTTAAAGACGTCATTTTTAGTGTCTTCTACTCTCTGTTGCTTCTGATGAGAAGTCATCAGTAAGATGAATTGTAAAATTATTTTTCTGGCAGGTTTTAAGAGTTTCTCATCATACTTGACTTTTAGCAGTTTGATTATAATTGCCTAAATGTTGTTATCTGTGTATTTTCCTTGCTTGGATTTCATAAAGATTTGAATCTGAAAATTTAGGCTTTTCATTAGATTTGGGAAATTTTTGACCATTATTTCTTCAAATATTTTTCTCCCTCATCTCTTTGTTCTCTCTTTTTGGGACACTAATTAGGTGTATTTTATGCCTTTTAGTATTAGCCCACCAATCACTGAGGAGGATATGCCCTCTGACTTCTACATTATTTTTATCAAAACATTTTTCTCTAACTAGATTTGTCAGCCAGTTTTTAGTGAGTTATACACATAGTTTCTCAATATTTTCAAAGATGTTTGGAAGACATGGAAGTAGGAAGGAAGGAGGGTGGCATTTCAACTCATAAAAATAGTTTGACTTTACATTTCTAATTCACTTAAATTTCATTGTAATTATAACTTGGAAGATAGACCATCTACTTTTTACAGGTTCCAAATATTATGATCAGCTATATTAGTTTTTTGATGCTCAAAAATTGAGAAAATACTAGTTAAAATGCACCCTGTTACAGAATCTTCTTGCCACTGCTTTCAAATGGTGCCATTATCCTCATATGAATATACAGCCTCATTTGCATGTAGTAATAAAATTTCATTCCAGATATTCAATGATAATATGTGTCTTCACCAAAATAGCTCCAAATGGAAGGAAAGTTAACATCCTAATAGTGATATGGGTGTCAGAAAACAGTATGCACTCTCATTTACTGATCATTAATCTTTTAATATTCAGAAAGCATAAGTATGTTATCCTTGTGTGTATATAAAGCTACTGCACTAATATTTATGAGTAAGTAACCCAAAGATATAATATTTAGTTAAATATAGACCCAGATCAGTTCTGGTAACTTTTTGGGATGAGGATCAGACTGTTTTGCTCAAGTAAATTAATATATTGGTCTTGGAATAGTCCTTTTGTAAACAAGTTCAACTGTCAATCAAGAGGTATGACTCATAGGACCTTATCTACTAAAAAAGTGTGACACAGATTATGGTGTTTGGATCTAAAATCATGGTTTTAGGAAGGAAAATTCTAAATAAATGTGTATAATATAAGCAAGCTACTTAATTAGTATTAGTGTAAAGTCCCCTTTTCTGATAGGTATATAAAGAAAATTCTATACAAAAATGTAAACTTAGTCCACACTAATTATTATTTACATAAGAGAAAAGTAGAATTTAAAACACATCAGATAATTTTTTTAAAAAGTTAAATTATTTAAATCAGGACCATTTGTCTGTATGGCTTTTGTTTCAGAATTCCTAAATGTAATAGTTTTTGACAGCAGTAGTTCGTGTGTTAACTTTTGGAGTTTAGAAATATTATTCACTAACTATGAATAAATCTCATCAGGGAGTCATCTACCTAAGAAAGATGCCTTTTCTGTAAAAACGATGCCTTTAATCTGGTGATACTTTATGATGTCAAGTGGTTTGAAACATTTATTAAATTATGTAATAACTAGAATGCGGTTCTACTATATTCCTAGAGTGCTAATACATTTTTAACAAGGAAAAGTAGGAAAACCAAAGTGCCTTCCTTCCTACAGTGCCCTAGGCGTTTTTCTATTTTTGAGGAAACTACCCATAGTACTTCCAGGAAAACCATGGGCTGGCTTTTCAAATCTTACAATACATTGATTGTTAAGTCAGATTCTGCAAAGTTTAGGGAATCTTAAATACAAGTTCCATAGTACGAGAGAAATTCTCTTGGTTTGGTTTGCCATTTTTTTTTAAAGAAATTGTTGTGTGTGTCCAGTTTAAAAGCTTTTAGTCTGTTAAGAGTTTCCCTTGTATTTCCATAGCTACCAGTAAGAAATGTTAGATAGTGATAAGAGTCAATATAATGGAATAACCATGAATAATCATGATAAAGAACTTAATATCAGACAGACCTATGCCTGCTCTGCCAAGTTAGCACTGGACCTGGTCCAAAATAGCATTGAACGAATCATTTCTTTAAGCCTCAGTTTCTTCATCTATGAAATAATGATCAGGTTATTGTGAGCATCAAGTGATCAAATTATATGCAAAGCACTTAGCACAATGCCTGGCATATAGCAAGTACTTATTATTAAAGATTTAAAACATACCATATTTTATTAGCAGTAAACTAAACAAAGTTGCTATGTTAATTTTCTAATTAGCTCAGTTAATGAAATTCAGCTGTTTATGTGCTTTATGTTAATAAATAAAAAAATGTAAAGATAATCTATTGATGTTCTTTATGATTCAAAGATGACACTTTCGTCATATATATGAGGTCTGTCTGGAAAATGTCCCGCCATTGTTAATATAACGAGAATGGTTTGCTCAACATCAATGTAACCTGGCAGCCAAGGAGAGTGGACTGGAATCTGTGTGAGTGAACAATGATGACTTCAGTGTACTAGTCAGTGGGGGTGGTAGACATGTATACTGTGTGGCTGTTGGATTCAAAATTACTGAGTGAGTAGAGCAACAGATCTGCATCAAATTTTGTGTTAAGCTTGAACATTCCTCTGTGGAAACGATTCAGGTGATGCAGAAGGCCACACCTATGGGTACCTGGTGACTGGCAGCTTCATCATGACAGTGCACCCACTCATGTGTCACATCTTGTGCAAAGTCTTTTGATGAAACATCAAATCATCTAGGAGACTAAGCCTCCCTACAGCCCAGTTTTGGCACCCTGCAACTTCTGGCTTTTCCCCAAACTAAAATCACCTTTGAAAGGGAAGATTTCAGACTGTCAATGAGAGTCAGGAAAATATGACAGGTCAGCTGATGTCAATTGGGAGAACTGTGTGAGGTCTCAAGGTGCCTTGAAGGGGACTGAGGTGTCAATGTCCTATGTACAATGCTTCTTGTATCATCTTCAATAAATGTCTCTATTTTTCCACATTATATGGCTGGATACTTTCTGAACAGACCTTGTATATGTGGTTGAAGCAAAATGAGTTGTTCATATCAAACAGGGAGACTTTTTGTATAAGTTGGTCAAGGTAAGTGCCACCTGGTAGGACATGAGAAGAAAGGAGAATCTACAGGATTTACTATTTATCAAATGCCATATATATTTTATCTCAGTTAACTTCTTTAACAGCCCTTGGAAAGTAGAAAGTATCTCTGTTTTGCAGATAAGCAAACAAGCATCAGGAAATAAAATGACTTGCTAATGTCACACAGCGTGTAGCAGCAGAATTGGGATTCATACCAACTGACTCCCAAATCCATCTTGTTTATTACTGTCATTTTTCTGAGAAAATTAATATCAGTTATAGGGATTGAGTTGAAAGGTAATTAGATCCCTTTTCCAATAATAAATGGTAACAAAAGAATGTGGAAAAAAACTCAATGTGTCAATTTCCAGCCTACTGCTCTTCCTCTGTGTGCTAATGACAGACAGTTCTGCCTTTGCTAATTCACTTGCTCCCCTTCCTCCACCCTCCAACAAGGGCTCAACATTTGTTTGACTAGGTCTTTGGGGATTTGTAATACAGAATTGAGAAATGGGGTTGAAGTAGAAGGAATATGAAAGTAGCCCCTTCAGGATAGTCTAATCATATTATTCCATGATTTCTACTTAGTACCCTGTCATGGTTTTGTTTAAAAAAAAAAAAAAAAAAAAAGACTTCAGTGAAGGCCTTCAAATCTTAGAGTGAATGCTTGTAGCACATTAGAAAATGTTTTATGTTGATAATTGTTGACCTTATTCAACAATTATGTGGGGGTTTACTGTATTTTCTTTATTTTTGTATATGTTTGGTATTTTCTATAATTAAAAGGTCTTTTTAAAAGAAAATGTTTTAGTGAACATACTTGATTGCTAGGCTCTCCCTCTAATTCTGGAATATCAGAACTATATCTTGTATATTATTGTTGTATGTATGTATTTGTTTGCAAACCTGAGGACATTTTTTCGTTGCTCTTTTAGAGAAAGAGTTAGGGAGAGGGAGAAATATCGATGTGAAAGAGAAGCTTGGATTGGCTGCCTCCCATATGTGCCCGGATTGGGAATGAACCTGCATGCTAGGTATGTGCCCTGGCTGGAATCAATCCCGCAGTCTTTCAGTTACGGGATGATGCTCCAACCAACTGAGCCACACCAGCCAGGGTATTGTATATGTTAAAGTGCCTTACACATAGTAGCCACTCAATAAATAAACATCTGAGTTGATTGAATGTAATGTTCAGCTTTAAGTATAAGTAATATTTAAGCAGCAGTTAGTATATAAAGTGAAAATAAGCCTTTTGGCTAATTCTGTCAAGGTGAGAAAATAGTCTGGAATTAGGTAGTGGCTGTGGTTGTAGAACTCTCTGAATATACTAAAAACCATTGAATTGTATACTTTAGATGAGCAAGTTTTATAGTATGTGAATTTTTTCCCAATAAAAACAGAATGTTAAAAAATGCAAAGATAAGCCATAAACTGGGAGAAGATATTTGTAACACATGCAACTGATAAAGAACTCCCGCAAATCAGTAAGGAAAACACATCTCTATAGGTAAATAACAGAACAGGCATTCCACAAAGGATAAACAAGAATAGCTAAGAAACATATTAAAAAGATGCTCAATATTTAAACATCAAATGCAAATTAAAAAATGAACCAGTTAATCTTTATTGTATTTTTTCCATTACTATTTTGTCCCCTTGTACCCTTATCCCCCAGCAATCACCACGCTGTTGTCCATGTCCATGAGTCCTTTTTCCTTTTTGCTTAATCCCTCCACACCCTAATCTCCTCATCCCCCCCACTAGCTGTTATCCTGCTCTCCATCTATGAGTCCGTCCCCATTTTCCTTGTTAGTTCAGTTTGTTCATTAGATGCCACATATGAGTGACATCATATATTATTTGTCTTTCTCTGATGGGCTTTTTTCACTTAGCATAATGTTTGACAGGTCCATCCATACTGTGGCAAAGGGTAAAATTTTCTTCTTAATTAAAAACTGAATGAAACAAATGTTTTTTAAAAATATTTTATTTATTTATTTTTAGAGAGAGGGCAAGGGAGGGAGAAAGAGAAGGAGAGAAACTCAACAAGTGAGAGATATATCAGTTGGTTGCCTCCTGCATGCCCCCAACTGGGGATTTGGCCTGCAACCCAAGTATGTGCCCTGACTAGAAATCAAACTGGCAACCTTTCAGTTTGCAGGCTGGCACTCAGTCCATTGAGCCGCACCAGCCAGGGCTGAATGAAACAAACTTTCTGCTTACCAGATTTTCAGAAATTAAAGAGTTGGATTACCAAATACTGACAAAAATATAGAGAAACAAGAACCCTTATATGTCGCTGGTGGGAGTTTTAACTTGTACAACAATTTTTGTAAATACCTCAGTATTTGGTAAAATTGAAGATGCACATGCTGTTGGATCCAGCAGTTCTACTCCTAGGGGTGTGTGTGTGTGCGTGCGTGTGCACGCACACACCCCTCTATGTGTGTATTCTGTCTTCATTATCTATAATGTCTCCTTTATTCAAGTTTTCATGGGCCTGTTTCTGGGTGCTCTCTTCTTTTAAATTACTTTGTTAAGTTACCTGTGCACCACTTTTGTTCTGGCTTAATTACTGTAGTTTTAAAATAAGTCTAGTATGGTCACCTTCTTCAGGAATGTTCTTCAGCAATGTTTTGGTTATTCATATAACCAAAGGTCCTTTGTTCTTCCATATAAACCTTAGGATCAGCTTGTCAATTTTTATTAGAATTCTTGTTGGATTGTTGTTATTAAACTTATATTAAATTACTTTGAATTTATAGGTTTTATAGAACTTTGAATTTAAAATAATTTTTATGAAGATAATATACCTCTCCATTTATTTAGGTCTTCTTTAATGTCTTTCAATCAAATTTTAAAATATTCTCTATAAAGATCTCATACTCCTTTGTAATATTTATTCCTCGGGGTAAGAATGAGGAGGAGAGGGAGAATAATTAATGTCAGTTTTTCAAAATAGTTTTATTGAAATATGTCATCAAATTCATCTATTTTAAGTGTGCAGATCAGAGACTTTTAGTAAACTTTCAGAGTTGTTCAACCATTATTACAACCTAGCTTTGAACACTTCCATCACCCCAAAAAGAAACCTTTTTGTCCCTTGGTACTCCTGTTCCCATCCCTGGCCCCAGGCAACTACTAACCTAGTAAAGACACACACACACAACCTCTTTGTATGAGCATTTAAAAATAAAGACACAACCCTGGCTGGTGTGCCTGAGTGGATTGAGTGTTGGCCTGCAAACCAAAGGGTCGCTGGTTTGACTCAGGGCCCGTGCCTGGGTTGTGGGCCAGGTCCCCAGTAGGGGGCACTCAAGAGGCAACCACACATTGATGTTTCTCTCCCTCTCTCTTTCCCTTTTCCTCCTTCTAAAAATAAGATAAATGAAATCTTTAAAAAATGTCTGTCTTTATAAAAAAAAAAAAAACATACAAAAGTCAAGAGAATAAAACAATGACTCCAAAACAACCAGTATGGCCAATCTTGTTTTCTGATTCCTCCAACTTTTATCTAAACTCCCTCTGGATTATTTTAAAACAAATCTGAGACATAATTTTATTTCTTCCAGAAGTATGTCAGTATGTGTCTCCAAGGTACAGAAACCAGTTTTCCCAACATCATTTATTGAATAGACTATCTTTAGCCCATTGTATATTTTTGCCTCCTGTGTCAAATATTAACTGACTATAAAGGTATGGGTTATTTCTGGGCTCTCTATTCTGTTCCACTAATCTACATGTCTGTTTTTATGCCAGTACCATGCTGTTTGGCTTATTATGGCTTTGTAGTATAGTCTGATATTAGGTTGTGTTATTCTTCCACTGTGTTCTTCTTTCTCAAAATCACTGTTGCTGTTGGGGGTCTTTTGTGGTTCCATATAAATTTTTGAAGTATTTGTTCTAACTCTGTGAAATAATGCCATTGGTATCTTGATAGGAATTGTGTTCAATCTGTAGATTGCTTTGGGTAGTATGGACATTTTAACCATGTTAATTCTTCCTATCCATGAACACAGTATATGCTTCCACTTATTTGTATCTTCACTTTCTTTCTTCAATGTCTTAAAATTTTCCAAGTACAGGTTTTTACATCCTTGGTTAAATTTATTCCTAGGTATTTCATTCGTTTTGAAGCAATTGTGAGTAAGATTGTTTTCTTAGTTTCCCTTTCCAAAAATAAAGAATGTAAAAATATCTCATTAATAATCATTTACACTGAATACATGTTAAAATAATATTTTTGACATGGGTTGAAGAAAATGTTTCATTAAAATTAATTTTACCTTTAAAAAATCTTTTCTTAATGCAGCTACTACTGCTTTTAAATTACTTTTGTGGCTTGTGTTTGTGATTCATGTTGTATTTCTACTGGACAGCGTTAGAACTATTGCTATCATTAGAACTAACTTCCATTTTACAGAAAATGTAACAGATATAAGAACATTGAATAATTTCAAAGGAATGTAATTTGCCAAATCCACAATGTGAGAAAGTCTACCAAATATAATCTGGTTTCTTCAACAAATAGATGACAAGAAAAAAGCAGGGTAGGGAGTTGTGTATTATAGATTAAAAGAGATTTAAAAGACATTGAAGTAATGCAATGAATGGATTGTTTTGAATACTGCTTTAAATATTGACTGGGTATTAGATGATACTGAGTAATTGTTGTTAATTTTTTTAGATGTGATAATGGTATTATAGTTAAGTTTGAGAAAAAATAAGGATGTGCATTATACATGGCAACACATTATACACAGCAAAAATATAGTACCATATGATTTCACTCATGTGGAATCTAATGAACAAACTAAATGAATAAGCAAAATAGAGACAAACTCATAGATAGAGAGCTGGCTGACAGCTCTGGGGAGGGTTGGGATGGTGGTGGAGGGATCGAGCAAAAAAGAAAAAAAACGCATTCATGGTCATGACAACAGTGTGGTTGGTAATTGTAGGTGGGAGAGGAGTGGGTGGAGGTAAAAGGAGGGTATGGGGGATAAATGGTGATGGAAAACACCAAAAGAATAAAAATAATTTAAAAAAAAAGAAAAACAACCAAAAATTATTACACAAAAAAAGATTTTTTCATCAGTTTTTTCGGTTACTTTTAAGTATTTTCTATCATAGTTATACTTTTTGTTAGTTTAAATATTTTTGAATAGTGGTAAGAAAATGTGATCTGAATATGATGTAGTTTTTGAAATCTGTTGACTCTTCCTTTATGGCCTACCATCATGGTCAATTTTCAAAAACACTTCATGTGTGCTTGAACAGAATATGTGTGCTGTGGTTGTCCAGTGTGTGTTCTAAATATCATAAAATAAAACTTGCTAATTATAACATTCAAGTTTTTAATATTTTTACTGACTTTTTTGTCTGATCTATCAATTACTGAAAGAGATGAGTTAATTTTTTTCATTATGATAGTGGATTTATTGATTTATTTGTGTAATTCTATTGATACTTGCTTTACATATTCTGAAGTTCTGCTATTAGGTACATACATTTTAGAATTGTTATGTCTCCCTGGTGAATTGTAGCTTTCATCATTATGTACTGATACTCTTTACCTTAGTAATACTTTTTGAATAAAAGCTTATCTTATTTGATGTTAATATCTCTGACCAGTTTCATTTGGTTAGTATTGTCTGGTACAACTTTACTCAGCCTTTTATTTTTCAATCTTTTTTCTTGTATTTTAGATATTTTTTGGGGGGAACACATATAGTTGGACTGTAATTTTTTTAAAATTTAGACTGACAGTCTTTTTTTTTTTTTTTTTTTAATATATTTATTGATTATGCTATTACAGTTGTCCCATTCCCCCCCCACTCCACTACATCCTGCCCACCCCCCTCCCTCCCACATTCCCCCCCATATTTCATGTCCATGGCTCATACTTATAAGTTCTTTGGCTTCTACATTTCCTACACTATTTTTACCCTCCCCCTGTCTATTTTCCACCTATCATCTATGCTACTTATTCTCTGTACCTTTCCCCCTCTCTCCCCCTCCCACTCCTTTAATGACAACCCTCATGTTCTAGTTGTTTGCCTAGTTTGCTCTCGTTTTTGTTTTAGGTGTGGTTGTTAATAACTGTGAGTTTGCTGTCATTTTTACTGTTCCAATTTTTGATCTTCCTTTTCTTAGGTAACTCCCTTTAACATTTCATATAATAAGGGCTTGGTGATGATGAGCTTCTTTAACTTGACCTTATCTGAGAAGCACTTTATCTTCCCTTCCATTCTAAGTGATAGCTTTGCTGGATACAGTAATCTTGGATGTAGGTCCTTGCGTTTAATCTTGGGTAATGTAATTATGATGTGCCTTGGTGTGTTCCTCCTTGGGTCCAGCTTCTTTGGGACTCTCTGAGCTTCCTGGACTTCCCGGAAGTCTATTTCCTTTGCCAGATTAGGGAAGTTCTCCTTCATTATTTGTTCAAATAAGTTTTCAATGTTTTGTTCTTCCTCTTCTCCTTCTGGCACCCCTATAATTCGGATGTGGGAACGTTTCAAGGCGTCTGGGAGGTTCCTAAGCCTCTCCTCATTTTTCCAAGTTCTTGTTTCTTCATTCTTTTCTGTTTGGATGTTTGTTCCTTTCTTCTGGTCCACACCATTGATTTGAGTCCCAGTTTCCTTCTCATCACTATTGGTTCCCTGTACATTTTCCTTTGTTTCTCTTAGCATAGGCTTCATTTTTTCATCTGTTTTTCGAATAGATTCAACCAAGTCTGTGAGCATATTGATAACCAGTGCTTTGAACTGTGCATCCGATAGGTTGGCTATCTCTTCCTCGCTTAGTTGTATTTTTTCTGGAGCTTTGAAGTGTTCTGTCATTTGGGCCATTTTTTTTTTTTTTTTTTTGTCTTGGCGCGTCTGTTACTTTAAGGGGCGGAGCCTTAGGTGTTCACCAGGGCGGGGTAACGCTGGTTGCTGCGCTGTGACGCTGTACGAGGGGGAGGGGCCGAGTGGGAGCAATGGCGCCCGCCTCACTCTCCTCCGGATTTCAATCTTTCACTCCGTTACCCACAATCAAACTGGGCCACTCTGGTGCTGGTTCCCGAGTAAGTGGGCCTGTACACACTCTAGGCCCCTGTGGGTCTCTCCAACAACCTCTCCTGTGAGGCTGGGAGTCTCTCCTGCTGCCGCCCCAGGGGTGCTTTCAATCAGAGGTTTGAGGCTTTATTTCCCGGAGCTGGAGCCCTGGGTTGCACGGTCTGCTTCGTTGCCTGCCGTTCGTCAGGTTTATCTGTGGGCGAATTTGGTGCCGCAGGGTGCTACCCGCTGCTCTGCCTGCCCCACTCTCCGCCACTCTGAGTCCGGCCCTCTCGGTTTATCTGCGCAAATGTGGGGCTGCAGGGTCTGCTAGTGCTCGGACTGCCTGCGCCATTTGTCCCACACTCCGCCAGTCTCAGTCCCGCCACAGCCACGCGAGTCCTCTCCACCCCGGTGCCCGTCTCCACCCCTCCTACCAGTCTGGATGAATGGTTATTTTCTATTTTCTTGGTGTTGGTCCCCCTTGCTGTTTGATTCTCTGTCAGTTCTGGTTGTGCGAGGAGGCGCAGTGTGTCTACCTACGCCGCCATCTTGGTTCTCCTAGACTGACAGTCTTTAATTGTAGATGTTAGTGCATTTACACTTTTTTATTACTGATACAGCAGGTTTCTTTCTACCATCTTTTTTAAAATATATTTATTGATTATGCTATTACAGTTGTCCCATTCCCCCCCCTCACTCCACTCCATCCCGCCCACCCCCTCCCTCCCACATTCCCCTCCTATAGTTCATGTCCATGGGTCATACTTATAAGTTCTTTGGCTTCTACATTTCCTACACTATTCTTACTCTCCCCCTGTCTATTTTCCACCTATCATCATCTATGCTACTTATTCTCTGTATTTATTTATTTATTTATTTATTTATTTATTCTCTTTCCCCCCATCTCCCCCTCCCACTCCCCTATTGACAACCCTCCATGTGATCTCCATCTCTATGGTTCTGTTCCTGTTCTAGTTGTTTGCCTAGTTTGCTCTTGTTTTTGTTTTAGGTGTGGTCGTTAATAACTGTGAGTTTGCTGTCATTTTTACTGTTCATATTTTTTATCTTTTTCTTAGGTAAGTCCCTTTAACATTTCATATAATCAAGGCTTGGTGATGATGAACTTCTTTAACTTGACCTTATCTGAGAAGCACTTTGTCTTCCCTTCCATTCTAAATGATAGCTTTGCTGGATACAGTAATCTTGGATGTAGGTCCTTACCTTTCATGACTTGGAATACTTCTTGCCAGCCCCTTCTTGCCTGTAAGGTCTCTTTGGAAAAATCAGCTGACAGTCTTATGGGAACCCCTTCGTAGGTAACTGTCTCCTTTTCTCTTGCTGCTTCTAAGATTCTCTCCTTATCTTTAATCATGGGTAATATAATTCTGATGTGCCTGTGTGTGTTCCTCCTTGGGTCCAGCTTCTTTGGGACTCTCTGAGCTTCCTGGACTTCTTGGAAGTCTATTTCCTTTGCCAGACTGGGGAAGTTCTCCTTCATTATTTGTTCAAATAAGTTTTCAATTTTTTGTTCTTCCTCTTCTCCTTCTGGCACCCCTATAATTCGGATGTTGGAACGTTTCAAGATGTCCTGGAGGTTCCTAAGCCTCTCCTCATTTTTCCGAATTCTTGTTGCTTCATTCTTTTCTGGTTGGATGTTTCTTTCTTCCTTCTGGCCCACACCGTTGATTTGAGTCCCAGTTTCCTTCGCATCACTATTGGTTCCCTGTACATTTTCCTTTGTTTCTCTTAGCACAGGCTTCATTTTTTCATCTGGTTTTTGAACAGATTCAACAAATTCTGTGAGCGTCTTGATAACCAGTGTTTTGAACTGTGCATCCAATAGGTTGGCTGTCTCTTCCTAGTTTAGTTGTATTTTTTCTGGAGCTTTGAAGTGTTCTGTCATTTGGGCCATTTTTTTTTTTTGTCTTGGCGCGTTTGTTACTTTAAGGGGCAGAGCCCTAGGTGTTCACTGGGGCGGGGTAACGCTGGTCGCTGCGCTGTGACGCTGTACGTGGGGGAGGGGCCGAGAGGGAGCAGTGGCGCCCACTCCACTCTCCACCGGACCTCAATCTTTCACTCCTCTACCCAATCAAACTGGGCCCCTCTGGTGATGGTTCCCGAGTGGGTGGACTTGTGCATGCCCTGGGCCCCTGTGGGTCTCTCCAACGACCTCTCCTGTGAGGCTGGGAGTCTCTCCTGCTGCTGCCCCAACCCCCACGGGTGTTTTCAATCAGAGGTTTGAGGCTTTATTTCCCCGAGCTGGAGCCCTGGGTTAGTCCCCCGCTGTTGGTCCGGGTTTATCTGTGCTCGAATGCGGAGCCGCAGGGTCTGCTAGTGGTCAGACTGCCTGCCCCGTTCGTCCCACACTCCACCAGTCTCAGTCCCGCCACAGCAACGTGAGTCCTCTCTGCCCCCTGCCCGTCCCCGCCCCTCCTACCGGTGGGTGAATGTTTATTTTTTACTTCCTTGGTGTCGGACTTCCTTGCCGTTCGATTTTCTGTCAGTTCTGGTTGTGTGAGGAGGCGGTGTGTCTACCTATGCCGCCATCTTGGTTCTTCTCTACTGTCTTTTATGTTTTCGATTATCATACATTTCTGCTTGTTGTTTTTCTTCTTGAGATTCTTCTCTTCCTCCATTTTCTTTTTCTTATTTTTTGAAAGTTATATACAGTGTATTTCTTTTTAAATTTTTTTTAAAAAGATTTTATTTATTTTTAGAGAGATGAGAAGGAAGGAAGACAGAAAGGGAGACAAATAATGATGTGTGAAACATTGACCAGTTTCCTCTTGCACACCCTCAACCAGGGAACTGGCCCATAACCCAGGCATGTGCCCTGACTGGAATTAAACCAGCAAACTTTCAATTCTCAGGCCAGAGTTCAATCCACTGAGCCACACCAGCCAGGGATTAAAATGTGTTCTTTATTGTATTTTTTATTACCATTTATCCACCTTAGACCTTCTCCTCTCTACATCCCTGCAATCACCACACTGTTGTCCCTGTCCACGAGTCCTTTTTCCTCGATCCTTCCACCCCCTGACCCTCTCCCCAGAGCTGTCAGCCTGCTCTCCATCTATGAGTCTGTCTCTATTTTGCTTGTTAGTTTAGTTTGTTCATTAGATTCTACATATGAGTGAAATCATATGGTACTTGTCTTTCTCTGACTACCCTATATTTCTTTTATTCGTTATTCTAAAAATGTTAACATGCATATTTAACCTCAACTACAAAGTTAATGAATAATATTTATTCAACTTCCTTATATGACAAGAACTTCTGAACCTTTAAATTCTGATAATCTTCTTTAAGGGTGATTATTTGTTATTTTTAAATTTAACTCTACAAATAATTATTTGTTATTTTGTACAATCAGTTGTTTATTTGGACTTACTCATGTTTATGTATTTGGGGGAATTAGGATTCTAGCATCTCAAATAAACCATTCTTCCAGGTTTCTTCCTAAAATACGTACTTTAGAAGTTCATTTAAAGATGGTCTCTTAGTCATGAATATTAACAGTTTTTGTTTGTTTTAACATGTTATTTATTATTTGCTTCCATACTTTAAAGATCGTTTTCCTGTGTATTTCAACTCTAGGTTACCGGTTATTTTCTTTTAGCTCTTTTTTAGTTGTTTTTCCTTTGTCTTCTGAGTTTCATTGTTGCTATTGAGAAATCAGTTGTCAGTCTGTTTATCAGATATCTGTCTTTTCTTTTTTGTGGACTCTAAAATATTTTCTTTGCCTTGGTGTTTTCCATTTTCACAACAACATATAGGGTGATTTTCTTTCTACTTCCTGTGCTCGAGATTTTTTGGCTTCCTGAATCTGAGAATCTGTGGTTTTCTTTAGGCTTAGAAAATTCTTAACCATTGTTTCTTTAAATATTGCCTCTTGATTATTCTCTCTGTTTTCTTCTTCTGGAATGCTGTTAGATGTATTAAACATTTTTACTCTTTCTTTTCTGTTAACATCATCTCTTTATGTCTTCGTTTTGCATCTGAGCTTTCTTCTAATTCAAACTATGAATTCTCATTTCAGATTCATCTGCCCTGTTATTTAACCTCTCCACCAATTTCTAATATTAATTATTATATATCCAGTTTCTAGAAATTATGTTAGGTGCTTTTTCAAATTGGCTTGCTCATTGAATAGAATCTTGTTTCTTGGTTGTATTTTTATAGTCTTTCTTGTTTCTTTAAATGTTATTCTGTAGCAAGTAATTCCACTGTCGTTGTGGGTCTGAATCTCATGTTTAGTGTTTGTGCTGACCCTTAATCACAGTCACTTGCTTCATATGTTTTGTGATTTTCATTGTGAACTTATATTTATTAATCTGAAGATAATTTTCATAATTTAGCTAGCATTTTTAGGTGACTTATATTAAGAGGGTTTTTTCAGTGTATATTAGTATTCTATTTGCTTGAAATGGAAGAGAGGAAATATTTTTAGTTGATTAGGAAAAATAGAAATAATGATCTATGGCAACATAAAATAAGACACTGCCTTTTGAAATACCAATTTTACAATTTATTCTTTGTACTTACTCATCAAAATCCAATCTTCTTGGTAATCAAATTGTCTTACATCTTCAAAATCTTTTATTATTTTTATACATTGTGCAATCAGAATAAAATTAATAGGAAAAAAGGGAGAATTTTTCTTTTGTGTTAGCTGTTATATTAAACTGTAGGCATCTGTGTGACTATGAAATGTTCTGTCTTCCCTGTTTCTGTATGATGTTACTAATTATTGTTTAGCATATGAAAATTGAATGAATTTGTGCCATTCCTCTGATGGTACAGTTTCATTTTTGTAGTTCATATCATTAGCTGGAGAAGAAAAAGATATATAAGGCCTTATTTATTAACATTGTTATCCTTTGTCATTAAAAGGTAGGGACTAAAGATAATAAAGGCAGGGCAGATGTCTCAGAATTTTATTTACTTTTTTAGTTTCTAAACCACAAGAATGAAGATTTCTAATATAGTCTGTTCAGCATGTTTATGGTGTCAAATTCACATCAAAATGCTTTACATTAGTTTACATTCTGTTGTAAGAAAATGGTGGGAGATTGTGAAGTTTCATATTTTTAGTCCAAATGTAATCTCATTTCAGGTGATTTATTTATTTTTCTACCTTGTTGTATGGGATATATTTTGTTTTAACCACAAATAGCCCAGATTTACTCTGCAGGTTTCCTCAAGTCCTTTTAGAACCTAGTAGAATACAATTCATGAAAAATGAAAACTAATCTCTTCTTCTTCCCTTCAATTTCTATGGCTCAATCTTAAGGACCAAATGTTGCATTTTTTTTAGGGCAGCAGTCATAATTATTTGTGATATAGCAGTGAAAAGAGAGTATGGTTGATGTTTATTATTATCCTCAAGTTATTTCACGTGTCTGTTTTTTTGTCCCCCAAAGAAAACCCAAGGTCTTTTAGGGCAGAGACTTCTCTTTTGTTTATATATCTCTATTACCTCTTTGTCAGACGCCAGGCTCATCTAAATCTCAATCTTATTCAAGATACTTTTGTCTTGGCTAGCTTGTACACTGGGATTTTTAAGTCTGTTTCTCATGAAAAACTCACACCTTGGCATTTCTCTGTCATAGCAAAATTGTGCATGTGGTAGAGAAAAACCCAGTTTAAGTTGACTTAGTGGGATTTCCATATTTGTGGAAAAATCCTAAGTTGTCTTTCTGGTCCATTTGCTTTTTTATATATTCAGATTGTTCCTTATCTCAGAAAATAGATATAGGAGACTTCTGTAATTAGCTAATCCTGTAATTCTTGCCAGCATAGTAGGGGTTGTTCATTGTGAACACATTCTGCCACCAACATCTGAGTTGGAACATTGTGTTTATTGTGAGAGGATTTGAGTACGAACAATTTGGCTTAAAGATTAAATGAGGAAATAAATTCTCTTGGTAAACCTAGTGAAATTTAATCTTATGAAGAAAAATTACTGCATTATAGAGAGGAGTTCACCTTTAAAGTATTGACTATCATACTGAGCATTGTAGAAATTGAAATTTCTGTGCATATTTCACTTAGAGAAGTTTTTTTTAGTGTTTCTGTTGTCTTTGAGCAGTGGACAGATGATCTGGAGGCAACCTAGCTCTGTGTGGTAAGCAACAGATTGGGACATAGGGCAGAATTAGGTGTACCATGTCAGGAAGTCCAATTCAGTGTGTATTTAGAATATATAAGGAACTTTAATAGTCACTCTGGGGGAGGGAGGTTGAGGTGGATCTAAGGATGAATAATAAATAGTCTCTTAAATAATGGAAAATCCAGTGGGAGAATAGACCAGTAAATAATAGAAAACAGAAAGAAGCAGGTGTTTAAGACTTTGCACTAACATGTTGTAGGGGGACATAGAAAAGAGCAATGAAGATTGATTGGAAAATCAGAGAAGATATCACTAAAAATGTGGCATTTAAGTTGATTCTAGAAAAGGAGTAGTATTTGGAGAGATGGACAATGTTGGGAATAAGAGTATCAGTTACTCATTTTTGAGGGATTGGTAAATATGGAGGCATGTATGGTTAATGCCCCAGTTTTGTGAAAGGAAAAAGAAGAATGAATATGACCAATCTATGTAAGTGTTTGATTTTTACTCTGTAATAATATTAATAACAACTAATATTTCTCTAATTTTTTGTGCACATTCTGAGACTTATAAGAATAGTTATGGGCCCTGGCTGGTGTAGCTCAGTGGATTCAATGTGGGCTGTGAACCAAAGGGTCGCCGGTACAATTCCCAGTCAGGGCACATGCCTGGGTTACAGGCCTGGTCCCCAGTGGGGCCCACATGAGAGGCAACCACACATTGATGTTTCTCTCCCTCTTTCTCCCTCCCTTCCCCTCTCTCTAAAATAAGTAAATAAAATCTTAAAAAAAAAAAAAGAATAGTTCTGGGAGGTTTTATTACTGCCTTTAGTGTATATATAGTCTTGTGTGATTTAGTGGAAAGATCTGGATTTGAAATTGACTTTGTCACTTAAAAGCTACATGATTTTAGACACATTACTTAATATTACTGAGTATTAATTTTCTCATCAAAATGTGGGTAATACCTTCTTGATTGTGTCAGGACTGCTGCGTAGGCTGTGCACTGCATTATTCCAGGGGCAGCGTTCACACAGATAAGGGGCTGGCATTTTTTTTTCCTGTAAAGGCCAAGAGAGTAAATATTTTAGGCTTTGCAGGCCATAAGGTATCTGTCACAGCTGCTTAACCTTACTGTTGTAGTGCAAAAAAAGCCATAGGCAACATGTAAACAAATGAGTGTGGTTATATTCTAATAAAATTTTACTTACAAAAACAGGTATTGGGCCAGATTTGGCCTATATCCTGAAGTTTGCTTGCCCCAACTTAGACCAGGATGTGAATAATGTACCCTTCAGCCATGCAGTTATGTGACATGGGTTTGTTTTTTTCTTTTTTCTTTTGTTAGGTTCAGATAATTTTTTTTTTTTTAATCCATGCTATATCCTAAGGAACCTGAAGGCCTGTATCTTTCTATAGGGCCAAATGCCAAGTTTGTTTTTGTTTTTTAAAAGATTTTATTTATTTATTTTTAGAGAGGGGAAGGTGAGGAGAAAAACATCAATGTGTGATTGCCTCTCATGTGCTGCCTACTGGGGACCTGGCCCACAACCCAGGCATGTGCCCTGACTGGGAATCAAACCAGTGACTCTTTGGTTCGCAGGCCAGCACTCAGTCCACTGAATGACACCAGCCAGGGCTCAAGTCTGTTTTAATTCATGACCAAAAATATCTAATTTCTTTTTTTTTTGAAGTTACCTATTGTTTATGCTATTACAGTTGTCCCAATTTTTCCCCTTTTGACCCTCTCCACTCAGCACTGTCCCCCTCACTCAGGCAGTCCCCACAGTGTTGTCCAAGCCCTTGGGTCATGCATATATGTTCAGTGGCTACTCTACTCCCTATGCTGTACTTTACATCCTCATGACTATTCTGTAACTAGCAATTTGTACTTCTTAATCCCTTTACTTTTTTCACCCATTCCCCAACCCCCTCCCATCTGACAGCCATTAAAACATTCTCTATTTCTGTTCTGCTTGCTTATTTTGTTTTCTAGATTCAGTTGTTGATAGCTATGTATTTATTGTTCATATTTCAATTTTCTTCTTCTTAAGAAGACCCTTTAACATTTCATGTAATACTGGTTTGAGGTGATGAACTCCTTTAGCTTTTTCTTGTCTGAAAAGCTCCTTAAAAAAAAAAAAAGATTTTATTTATTTTTAGAGAGAGGGGAAGGGAGGGAGAAAGAAAGGGAGAGAAACATTGACACCAGAGAGAAACTGATGAAAGAAACATTGATCAGTTGCCCCTCACATGCCCCCAACCAGGGTCCTGGCCTGCACCCAGGCATATTCCCTGACAGGAGATCAAACTGGCAACCTTTAGGTTTTCAGGCCAGCGCTCAATCCACTAAACCACACCAGCCATGGCTGAGAAGCTCTTTATATGTCCCTCCATTCTAAATGCTAGCTTTGCTGGGTAGAATAATTTTGGTTGTAGGTCCTTGCTTTCCATCACTTTTAATATTTGTTGCCAGTCCCCTCTAGTCTGCAAAGTTTCATTTGAGAAATCAGCTGACAGTCTCATGGGAGCTCCCTTGGAGGTCACTAACTGCTTTTCTCTTGCTGCTTTTAAGATTCTCTCTTTGAATTTAACCTTTTGCATTTTTATTGAGATGTGTCTTGGTATGGGCCTCTTTGGGTTAATCTTGTTTGGGGGTCTCTGCACTTCTGGACATGTATGTCTATTTCCTTCACAAAGTTAGGGAAGGTTTCTGTCATTTTTTTAAATAGGTTTCCAATTTCTTGCTCTCTCTCTTCTCTGGCACCCTCATGATGTGAGTGTTGGAGCTCTTGAAATTGTCCCAGAGTAGCCTCCTTTTTTTTGGATTCTTTGTTCTTCTTCCTCTTCTGAGTGGTTGTTTTTTGCATCTTATATTTCAAATCGCTGATTTGATTCTTGGCTTCATCCGCTCTACTGTTTATTTCCTGTAAATTGTTCTTTTTTTCAATTAGTGTATCCTTCATTTCTGACTAAATCTTTTTTATGCTGTTGAGGTTCTCACTAAGTTCCTTGAGCATCCTTATAACCAGTGTTTTGAACTCTGCATCTAGTAGCTTGCTTATCTCCATTTTGTTTAGTACTTTTCCTGGAGTTTTGTTCTGTTCTTTCATTTGGAACATGTTTCTTTGTCTCCTCATTTTGTTAGACTCCCTGTATTTGTTTCTGTGTATTAAGTAGAGCTGCTTATGTCACCCAGGTTTGGTAGAGTGGTAGAGTAGGTGTCCTATAGGGTCCAGTGGCACAGCTTCACTTATCATCTAAGCTGGCCCCTCCAGGTGGAGGTACCCCCTCCTTGTGGGCTGTGTACATCCTTCTGTTGTAGTTGAGCCGTGATTGCTGTTGGCATGTTAATAGGAGAGATTTATACCCCAGTCGATTATCCGTAAGGACTGGCTGTGACCAGTAACCACTGACCACCATGGAGGATCAGCTGTGCAGGAGCCCACCCCAGAGAGCAAGACTTACTTTAGCAGGGCCCTGGTGCCTGCTGATTCTGCTCCTTGAGTGTGTCATTGGCTAGTGCTCCTTGAGGAGGTCATTGGCTAGTGCTTTGATGTGGTCTGAAGCTATCCATCAGGTGTGCTGTCTCTGAGGCCTTCATGAATGTGCAGGCCATGGTCAGCCACTCCTTGTGTTCATGCTGGGGCCACGTGGCATGAACTACAAAGCAATCTGCAGATGCCTGCTACTGGTGCTGGGCTTGGGGGTGCCTAGGTGAGGTGAAGTATACAAGTACATTATCAAATATTACCAAGCAGTACATTAAGTCTCCAGAAGTTACTCATTTTATTATTGAAAGCTTTTACCCTTTGTTCAGTATTATCTTCTCCCTACTCCCCAGCCTCCAACTACCATTGTACTCTGTTACTGTAAGATTGAAGATTTCACATATAAGTGAGATAATGTAATATTTGTTTTTCTATCTGACTTATTTCACTTATAATGTCCTCTAGGTTCATCTGTGTTTTGTGTTGTCACAACTGACAGTATTTCCTTCTTTCATAAAGCTAAATGATATTCTAGTTTGTGTGTTATCTCCTTTGGATATATACCCAGAGTGGGACTGCTGGATAGTTCTATTTTTAATGTTTTGAGGAACTTCCATATTGTTTTTCTTAGTTGCTGCACCGATGTACATTCCAACCAATAGTGCACAAAGGTTCCTTTCTCTCCACAGCCTCGCCAAGACATGTTTTGCTTTTTGATAATTGCCATATTAACAGGTGTGAGGTGGTATATCGTTGCTGTTTTGATTTGTATTCCCTGCTGATTAGTGATGTTGAACATCTTTGCATATTTCTGTTGGCCATCTATATGTCTTTTTTGGAAAATATCTATTCAGGTTTTTTGCTCATTTGAACTAGGTGTTTTGTTTGTTTGTTTTGCTATTGAGTTGTATGAGTTTATTAAATATTTTGGATATTAGCCTCATCAAATATATGACTTGCAAAGATATTTTTTACCATTCTGTAGGTTGCCTTCTCCTTTTTTTAATTGTTTCCCTTACTGTTTATAAACTTTTAATTTGATGTCATCCTATTTTTTATTTTTGTTTTTGGTGTCAAGTCCAAAAATCATTGCCAGGACCAAAGGCAAGTAGCTTTTCCATTATGTGTTCTTCAAGGAGTTTTATGGTTTCAGGGCTTACCTTCAGATGTTAAATCCATTTTGAGTTCCCATCTGTGACTATTGTTTCATCATAGTATCCAAATTGTGCTAGAAACTCAACAGAATTATTGTATGCTGTTATTGCATTTAGAAATATAAACAAATACTTAGAAATATTTAAAGTACAAGGCCTTTCCAGTAAGTATCCATCAATGTACTATGAAAAATAGAGCTATTTATTGAAGAAGATATAAGATACAATAAACTTTGTGCATAGGATAATGAAGTCCCCTTCAAAGTAGGCACCTTAGGACCTCACATAGTTTTCCCAATTGGCATCAGCTACCCTGTTGTATTTTCCTGAATTTTATTGATGGTCAGAAATCTCTTCCCTTTCAAAGCTAATTTTAGTTTGGGAAAAGCCAGAAGTTGCATGGTGCCAAATCTGGGCTGTAGGTTCTGAGTCACCTGGGTGATTTGATGTTTTGTCAAAAAATTCTGTACAAGACTTGATTCATGAGTGGGCACGTTGTCATGATGAAGCGGCCAATCACCATTTGCCCATAGCTGTGGCCTTCTAAATCATCTGAATAGTTTCTGCGGAGGAGTGTTCAAGCTTAGCACAAAATTTGATGCAGATTCGTTCTTCTACTCGCTCATTTAGAATGCGATGGCCACACGGTGCACATGCTCACTCATTGGTGTCTACTGCCCCCCCCCCCCCACTGACTAGTACAGTGAAGTTGTCATTGTTTATGCATGAGAATTCCAGTCCACTCTCTTGGCTGCCAGGTTACATCAGATGTGCAAGCTGTTCTCGTTATGTTAACAATGGCTGGACTTTTTCCCAGACAGACCTCATATACCATGAGTAAAGGATATTACTTGTGTAAGTTATAATTAAGGGTTAGTAGCAATAGTTCTAATTTTAGATAAACATGTGCTGTATGAACAATAAACTATGAATACTGAATAGGTACCCAATTCTGTTAAAATAAAATAAAACATAACTTAATCTGAGCCATGTAATGATGTGCTTAATTTGGATTGTAAGGTATGATTTTTAAGGATTAAATGGTAAGCAATTCATATAAATGATTATATTATATATAATTAATATAGGGTCCTTTAGCTAAATTTTGTATTTTTATAGTCACCTGGGGAAGGAGTTCACTAGAAAAAAAAGAAGCTCTTTCATTTTAGTTAAAAGATTCCTACATTCAACCCCCTTTTTCAGTGTGTGCCACTCAGGGAACAGAATAATCACACATTTTTGTTTAGATATATATTAGATGTTTGATTTAAGTTAGCTTAGGGCAGGGCAGGTACTTTCCCAATGTAATGTAAATGGAATCTGACTGCTGGTCAAGATGGAGGTGTACGTAGAAAAGCTTTGCCTCCTCCAACCACAAAACGAATTAGAACTAAATCTCAAAACAAGTAACACCCAGAACTGTTAGAAAATCAAACTGCATGGAAGTCTGTCAACCAAGGATTTAAAGAAACCATATTCATCCAGCTGGGTAGAAGAGGAGGAGATGCAAAGGTGAGGTATAGTGGCAAGGAGATGTGATGTGGTGTGCAGAGGCCAGGGCAGCAGAACAGGCATGGGCAGTCCCACATTCACATGTGGTAGATAAAAATCAGGAGGGATACCTTGGGAGGCGTGCAGTCCCAGTCCCAGGCCAGACAGCACAGCCCAGGGTTCCACCACTGGGAAGATAAATCCCTGTACCTTCTGGCTGTGAAAACCAGTGGGGGGTTGGGGTGGTGGAATAAACTGCTGAATTTTCGGGAAAGTCTGCTTAAAGGGCCCACCCTTTAAGGGCCCATCTCTGGTCTTAAAATGTACATAAACCTACCCACTCTGGGATTTAACACCAGGGCAACAGCTGGAAGGGCGCCAGTCACATATGGGGAGTGGGTGAAGTGACTGGAAATGGGGAGAGTGTCAGGCGAACCCCCAGCACCCAGGCAGGGGCACACTCCTGTGTCTGAGCCCTCCACCCACACAGAGCCACAAAGCAGTGAAGTGAGTTGCTCCACCCTGGTGATTACCTAAGGCTCTGCCCCACACACTTTACAGGTGCCTTTTACAAGGAGTCCAAGCAGCTCTACCTCATACACAGAAACAAACACAGGAAGGCTGCTAAATTGAGGAGACAAAGAAATATAACCCAAATGAAAGAACAGAACAAAACCCCAGAAAAAGAACTAAATGCAATGGAGATAGCCAACCTATCAGATGCAGAGTTCAAAACACTGGTGATCAGGATGCTCAAAGAATTCATTGAGTATGGCAACAACATAAAGGGAACCAACAGTGAAAGGAAGGAAGCCGCTATTCAGATCAATGATTTGGAACATAAAGAAGAAATAAACATTAAACCAGAACAGAAAGAAGCAGCAAGAATCCCCCCCAAAAAGAGAGTGAAAATAAGAAGACTCTGGGATAGCTCCAAATGTGCCAATATCCGAATTAGGGATCCCTGAAAGAGAAGAGAAAGAGCAAGAAATTGAAAACTTAATTGAAAAAATAATGAAAGAAAACTTCCCTAATTTGGCGAAGGAAATAGGCATACAAGTCTAGGAAGCACAGATAGTTCCAAATAAGCTGGACCCAAAGGGGACCACACCAAGACACATCGTAATTGAAATGCCAAAGGCTAAAGATAAAGAGAAAATCTTAAAAGCAGCAAGAGGAAAGGAGACAGTTACCTACAAAGGATTTCCCATAAGACTATCAGCTGATTTCTCAAAAGAAACCTTACAGTCAAGAGGGGCTGGAAAGTATTCAAAATGATGAGAAGCAAGGACCTACAACTTAGATTACTCTATCCAGCAAAACTATCATTTAGAATTGAAGAGTAGATAAGTGTTTCCCAAACAAGCTAAAGCTAAGGGAGTTCATCCTCACCAAGCCATTATTACATGAAATGTTAAAGGGACTTATTTAAGAAAAAGAAGAAGATCAAAACTATGAACATTAAAAAGGCAACAAATTCACAACTATCAACAACTGAATCTAACCCCCCCCCCCCCCCCCAACAAACTAAGCAAACAACCAGAACAGGAACAGAATCATAGGTATGAAGATCATTTGGAGAGTTATTGGCTGGGAGGGAGAAGGGCAGAATGGGGGAAAAGGTACAGGGAATAAGAAGCATAATTGGTAGGTATGAAATAGGAGGATGTTAAGAATAGTATAGGAAATGGGGAAGCCAAGTACCCTGTATGCATGATCCATGGACATGAACTAAGGGTGGGGGGGATTGCTGGAGGGAAGAGGGTACTGGGTTGGAGTCAGGCAAAGGGAGATAAATTGAGAAACTGATAACATAATAAAATATACTTTAAAAAATAGAATCCCTCTACTGAAGAGCAAATATGAAGGCCTTAGGAAACTAGCAGAGATGAAAATAGAATAATGACTATTCTTCAATAATGAGGGCAAGTTATTTTTATGAGTCAAGAGATTGGTGAAAGGATTTTCCTGGGCTTAACTGACTTCATTATTCTTTGTTAGAGGCAAGGAAGGGAATGGGCTGAATTGTGTAAAAAATGTCCTTTCCCAGGTTCTCTCCCATTCTGTTTGCAATGACACCAGCTATTCAAGAGTTACGCACCTATTAAGTATGAACTAGTTTAATCAATGAGCTTTTCTAATAACTAACTGAGATGCACCAAGGTAATGAGATTTTGAAAGGAGATTAGGAACACTTAAGAGATCATTTAACAAAATGCAGAAGTTGTTGAAGAAGGCAAGCTTTAAGTGGGAGTTGAGGTAGAAGTGTCAGGAAGGAAGCTGACTGGCACAAGACAAAGACAGCCCAGATAGAGATGAGGCTCACCAAAAAGAGTGATGGAAAGAAAGATAAAACAGTGGAGGTGGGCCGGTAATAACAGCAAAAAAAGTGGAAAATAGATCAAAGAAACATGGCACTGAATGAGATAAATATGTAAATATGGGCAGGCATTCTAAAACATGAGCTGCATTGTGGGTTATTTACTTAAAAGTTCAGTTGAGAAATACAATTTTTTTGGGGGGGGAGGGTAGAGAACTCCAAATCTCTGTCTTCAGAGGAAGAGAGAATATGAGCCGCTTTCTGCTTTTGTTACTGGTTTAGCTAATAATTATTGTTAGAACAATTTATAGGTGTTTGCTATACTGTTAGCTGGTAAAGAATATCAAAGATGGAGCCAGTTTATATCCCCTTGCTGTTCTGGCTTTATACTAGACTTAAGTGTTTCCTAAAAATAGAGTGTGTTCACATTCCTAAAGGTGTAGCCCATAGGCATGTGTAAATTTGCTCTTTGAATTAAGGTAATTCATATTTTAAACACTGATTGACCATGAAATAGGAAATGTGAAATTTTATATCTATTTGGTGTTTCTTTTCTGGAATATCATGCACTTTTTTGTTGTGGGAGGGGGGTGGGATTCTATTGTAATTATAACAAGCATAAGTTTAAGCCTCTGGTTGATAATGGAAGTTATGACATCAGACAGATCTGCCATACTGCCAGGACTTTCTGTTGGAGAATGTAGATTGTAATTGATTGTGTTGTTCAGGGTCTGTAACAACTGCAGGTTGCCAAAGTCAGTTGCCCTACTTTCTCCTTGTCGCTTGTAAAATAGTGAGGGCTCAGAGTGTCATGGAAAAGGTATGTCAGGAGAGCTGAGTTCTGATTATTTTTGCTCTTGTTTGACCTACAGCAAGCCCTTCCAGCCTGATTTTTTCTGATTTTCAAAATGAGAATAATACCCTTCTTCTTATGTGAAAGCTATATATGTCCATCCGAAAATATAATTTTATTTGAGCACTTTTTAAACTGTAAAGACAAAATATAAAAATAAATTCTTACCCTCATTTCTACCACCCAAGAAAAATTGTATCTAGTTGAAGATAAGCTGAAATGAGCATATTCTTGTCATGTAAGACTTCTGATAAATTGTTCAAGGAGTGGAATGGGCAGGAAAGAAACTAAAACTAATGGGAAAATAATCATGTGGGTACTTGTAATTCTAGGCACAGAAATAGTTTCTTAGAATTGTGATGATGCCACTCTCTGAAAGATTTAGGTGAAAGGGAAAAGATCTCATTTAGTAAATAGATATGCTTTATATCAAAATACAGTAGTAATGAATATAGGAGAATGGTGCTTATGCATCTATAGTCATCCTTTGAAATTTGGAAATAACATTGCTGCTGCTATTTGGATTGGTTCTTAATTTTTTCCTAACTAAATTGTCTTTTGTACATTATTTGTTGCAAAACAATTATTATAAAAATTAAGTATACATTAGATTAAGTAAACAAGGTGTGAAATTTAATTTTCATACAAGTTAATAGACTATTCCTAAATATACTGATATACAAGATACTGCGGGGGTGGGCAAAAGTAGGTTTATAGTTGTTCATATAGAAAATAATACAATAATTAATAAAAATTCAAGAATGAACTCTGTGTTTCACATATTCACAACTGTAAACTTACTTTTGCTCCACCCTGTATACAGGGTTGGCGGTTGAAAGGAGATGAGTACATAGATGAAAATCTCAATCCAGGGTAAAAATATATGTAATGATTACCAGTCAATAAATTTATTTATACATAATTAAAAAATTTTTTTGTGGGTAAAAACAGTAGGGTGTCCTAACTATAGTAGTCTTAATCTGGGTGATCTATTGAGCTAACACTTTCTCTAGCATGGGCACAGATACTTTCTAAGAAGCTGCTTATCAATTGCTACATGCTGCAGAATAAACCTTTTAATTTTAAATCATGGATACTCAAAAACTCATCAGTTAAGATGGACATTTCTCCAGTCTAATTATTATTTGTCATTTTAATGGAACCATTCCAATCATTTTGAAAAGAAAAAGGATTAGGCTTTTTTTCCTAAATTCATTTATGTTGCCTTAGCTGCTGGTAACTGTTGTTTTATGTAAGTGCCAGTGTGTGTTGTTTTACATTTTTTAACTACATAGAGAAGAAATTCATTTAACATATCTAAGCATATTTCAATTCAGAAAACAGTTGACAACTTAGAAAACGTTACATTAACATATTTCTTCAGGAAATAATGCAATGAAAATGCAGTAATTTTTTATTTTCTGATTTATTCTATATAGCTTATAGTAGATTTTTATATTTAAAACATAGAAATGTTTTACTTTTAATGGTCCCTGACATTTTTTCAAGCTTATTCAGAGAAAATGAAAACTACTTTAGTCTCTTATAAAAGAAAGTTAGCTGGACACGTACAACTGTTGCATTTATAAGTAGCTACAGATGTCTGAAGCAATAAAGGGTTTACTCAGGTTGTTATGGCAACTAAAAATTTAACCAAACCTCAAAGATAAGCTATATTGAAGGAGGAGAGTGCATTAAAGATACATTTAATCCAATTATATGATAAAAAATTATTGCTTGCTATGTTAGATTGCAAGAGAGAAATTTGTTAAAACTTGTCAATGTAACTATGTTTTAATTAAAAAATAAATATTTTGAAATACTTAATTTATTTTCGAGAGGGCGAGGGAGGGAGAAAGAGAGGGAAAGAAACATCAACGTGTGGTTGCCTCTTATGTGTACCCTACTGGGGACCTGGCCCACAACCCAGGCATGTGCCCTGACTGGGAATGGAACCCACGACCCTTTGGTTTGCAGGCTGGCACTCAATCTGCTGAGTCATACCAGCCAGGGATCAATGTAACTAACTATCTTTGATGTACAAAGATTTTGTTACTTATTGTCTGTATGGTTTTTATATACTTTTAAGGAGGTTTTCTTCTAGTGGTAATGGATTGTGCTGACCCATTTAAAATCTTTCTCAGTCTTCTTTGTAATAGTTCTATGTTTATTTAAATTCTATAGGCTAGGATTGAGGGTACATTTTTGAGTCCATGGAATATGGCAAAACCTGCATTGAGATTTAAGTCCATGATCTTATACTAATACTTTATCCAACTGAACTGACCAGTTAAAACCTTTTAGGCCATTAAAATAGGTAGAGATTGCTTACACAGTCAGTCTGGTAGGTAGAACATTAGAATCTGTAGATTTTTTAAATAAATTTTATGAATAGTCAATACAGTACATGTGCATTTTTTAAAATTAAAGTAAAATAGTATGCTGTAAAGCTGTAATAAAATAAGCAGTCTCTTACTCTGTTCTTTTCTATCCCCAAATTTTCCTCAGAGGCAACTACTTTTAATTCTTTGAGTTGTTTCTTCTGGGATTTACCTATGTGTCTCTGAAGAATGTTCCTATTGCTATTTCTTGCTTTTTCAATTGTATATTCTGACTCTTTGCTTTCCTACTTGAGAAGGTAAAGACTTAATAATCTTATACAATTCCTGTTAGCACCTACCCTACCCCGCAACTTTGATTTCTAGGTTGAGTTAAATTTACTTTGCATAATAAAATAAAAAATAATTTTTTAAACTTTTATTTTGAGCCCTGGCTGGTTTGGCTCAGTGGATTGAGTGAACCAAAGGGTCAGCAGTTCGATTCCCAGTCAGGGCACATGCCTGGATTGCGGGCCAGGTCCCCAGCTGGGGGTGTGGGAGAAGCAACCACACACTGATGTTTTTCTTCCTCTCTTTCTCTAAAAATAAATTAAAAATTTTAAAAACTTTTATTTTGAAATAATTTTAGACTCATATGGAAGTTGCACAAATAGTACAGATTTCACATGTATTCTTCACCCAGACTCCCTGAATGAAAATATTTATTTTTATTTTTTAAGTTATTTTATTGATTCTGCTATTATAGCTGTCCCAATTTTTTCTCCCTTTTATCCTCCTTGTCCTGCACCCCCCCACCCTCTAGCATTCCCCACCTCTTAGTTCATGTCCATGGGTTGTACATATAAGCTCTTGGGTTTCTCCATTTCCTGTAGTATTCTTAACCTCTGCCTGTCTATTTTGTGCCTACCAGTTCCGATTCTTATTTCCTGTACCTTTTCCCTCCACCATTGTCCCTCTCTTCCTCCCCACTGATAACCCTCCTTGTGATCTTCATTTCTGTGACTCTGTTCCTGTTCTAGTTGTTTGCTTAGTTTTTATTTTTTAGGTTCAGTTGTTGATAGTTGTGTGTTTGTTGTCATTTTACTGTTCATAGTTTTTGATCTTCTATTTCTTAGATAAGTCCCTTTAACATTTTCATATAATAAGGGCTTGCTGATGATAAACTCCTTTAACCTTGCCTTATCTGGGAAGCACTTCATCTGCCCTTCCATTCTAAATGGTAGCTTTGCTGGATAGAGTAATCTTGGAGGTAGGTCCTTGCCTTTCATGATTTGAATACTTCTTTTCAGCCCCTTCTTGCCTGTAAGGTATCTTTTGAGAAATCAGCTGATAGTCTGATGGCCACTGCTTTGTAGGTAACTGTCTCTTTTCCTCTTGCTGCTTTTAAGATTGTCTCCTTATTTTTAATCTTGGGTAACTTAATTTTGATGTGTGTTGGTGTATATCTTCTTGGATCCAACTTCTTTGGGACTCTCTGAGCTTCCTGGAATTCCTGGAAGTCTGTTTCCTTCAGCAGATTGGGGAAGTTTCCCTTCATTTTTTGTTTCAATAAGTTTAATTTCTTGCTCTTGTTCTTCTCCTTCTGGCACCCCTATGATTTGGATTTTGGAACATTTAAAGTCATCGCAGAGGTTCCTCAGCATTTCCTCATTTTTTGAATTCCTGTTTCTTTATTCTGTTCCAGTTGGATGTTTATTTCTTCTTTTTGTTCCAGATCATTGAGTCCCGGTTTCCTTCCCTTCACTGTTTGTTTCCTGTATATGTTTCTTTATTTCACTTTGCGTAACCTCATTTCTTCCTTCATTTTGTGACTGAACTCAGTCATTTCTGTGAATCCTAATTACCAGTGTTTCGAACTGTGCATCTGATAGGTTGGCTATCACTTCATCACTTAGTTGTATTTTTTCTGGAGCTTTTATATGTTCTTTCATTTGAGCCATATTTCTTTGTCTTTGTTCACCTGTTACATAATAAGGGGGCAGAGCCTTAGTTATTCACCAGAGTGGGACAACCCACCTCACTGTTGTGGGGCTCTCCGTGGGGGAGGGGTCAGAGCTTGGGCCCCACTTTTCATCACTTCCCTTGCTTCCCACAAGTGGATTGTGCCCTTTCAGGCGCTGCTGATTCCCAGGTCGGAGGGTTTATGTATGTTCTATGACCTTGTGAGCCTCTGCAACAGACTTTCCTGTGAGGCTGGCAGTTTCTCCTGCAACCCCCACAGGATTTTATAGCCAGAGGTTTTGGGTCTGTAGTTTCCCTGTACTGGAACTCTTGGTTTCACAGTCTGTCTTGCTCCCCAGTTGTTCCTCCCGGCTTATCCATGTGCAAATGTCAACCTCCTGGTCAGCCAGCCCCTGCTTTGCCCATCCAGTTTTCCCACCACCACCTTGCCATGAGTCCTGTCCATCCCAGCTACCCGTCTCTGCCCCTCCTACCAGTCTGGATGAATGTTTAACTCCTTGGTCGTCGGACTTCCATGCAGTTTGATTTTCTGCCAGTTCTGGTTCTTTGTTTTTAAATTGGTTATTACCCTTCTTTTGGTTGTACAAGGAAGCAAAGCATTTCTACCTACACCTCCACCTTGGCTGGAACTGAACAACAACTATTTCTGTATCCCAAATTGGATATCAGTAAAAGTGTGGAGAAAAGACAAGGCAAGTCTGCTTTCTTGGCTGAGCCTCTGAAGCATGTATTTGTACCAACAAATGCAAATAATAGTAGAAAGCTCACTGTTCACATATGAGTGCAAATGGATGCAAATTTATTACAACCTACATCTGTGTGTATACATTTAGTTAAGATACCAAAAGAGAGCACTGTGGGCTGAGTAAACAATATAACCATACATAGTAAAATTATCAAAGCCAGAAACTGGCATTGGTATAATACTAAACTACTGACCGTGTTTGGATTTCACCATATTGTATGTGTATTTATCTTTAAATTTTTTCTGCTGTATAGTTCTGTGAAATTTCCTTATATATATAAATTCATATAACCATCACCACAATTTAGATACAGAACTCCCAAAGAAACTCCCACATGCTATCCCTTTATAGACACAACCCAACCCTAACACCTAGAAACCACTTACCTGTCCCATGACTATAATTTTGTCATTTTAAGAATGTTATGTAAATGGAGTTGTAATACGTGACCTTTTGAGACTTTTTAAAACTCAGCATGATGCCCTTAGATACATCTACACTGTTATATGTATCAATAGTTCATATCTTTATATTGCTCATAGTTTTTTGTATAGGGATATGACAGCTTGTTTATCCATTTATCCATTGCAGGATATATGGGGTTGTTTCCAGCTTCATGTACTGGTTTTTGTGTGAATATAAGTTCTCAGTTCTCTGGGGTAGATACCCAGGAATGTGATTGCTAAGTTGTGTGGTATTTGTTTAACTTTATGAGAAACTGCCAAACAGTTTTCCAGAGTGTGTCACTTTACAGTCTGAGTGTGTACTGAGTGTGTCACAGTACCATTTTACATTCCCACCAACAGTGTATGAGAGAACTTACTTGTTCCATGTTCTTGCCAGCATTTGGTATCTGTATTTGTTTCCTAGGGTTACCATAACACACTACTACAAACTAGGTGGTAGTTTAGTCTACCACAGTTATGTAAATTAGTAGTCAGAAATCAAGGTGTTGGCAGGGCCACACTCTGAGGAAGAAACTGTCCCATGTGTCTGTCTTAGCTCCTGGTAGTTGCTGGTAGTCCTTGGTGTTCCTTGTGTTCTGGCAGCATAACTCCAATCTCCGCCTCTGTCTTTCATATGGCCATCTGTTTTCTTCTTTGTGTGTATCTGGTCTGTGTTTGTGTGTGTTTATATGGTCTTCTTATAAGGATACCATCCATTAGATTTGGGGTATATCAACCATAATCCAGTATAACCTAATCTTAATTAATTACATCTATGAAGACCCTCTTTCTAAATAAGATCACAGTCTGAGATTCCAGATGGACATGAATTTTCAAGGGACACTATGAACCCAGTGCAATATTGTCAGTATTTTTTATTTTAGTCATTATAATAGGTATCTCAGGGTGGCTTAATTTGCATTTCCAAGAGTTTCTCTTGTATTTTCTTCTAAAAGTTTTATAGTATTACACTTAGATCTATGATCCATTTGGAGTTAATTTTTATGTAAATTGTGAGGTTTAGGTCAAGGTTCATTTTTTCACTTAGAGATGACCAGTTGTCCCAACACCATTTATTAAAAGAATATCCTTTTTTCATTGAATTGCTTTTATGCCTTTTTCAAAAATTGGCTGTTTGTAGATAGATGTGTGAGTCGATGTCTAGGCTCTTTATTCTGTTGTATTGATCTCTGCATCAATCTCTACCAATACTACTGTCTTCATTACTTTTACTATGTAGCAAGTTCAAAAAGGATAGTGTGATTCCTCCCATTTTTTCTTCTCAAAATTCTTTTTTTTTAACAATATCACAAATAGGAATTTGTATTTGTCACCATTAAAAGTCTGAATTTTAAACAGATTCTTGGACTTGGGGCTCACATCCATCAGCTCATTCAACTTCAGTACCTGTCTCATCCCCAATAGCTTTTCCAAAACTGCTAATCTCACCATGAAGCTCCATGAGTTTCCCCGGTTCAAACTTGGGCTTCTTTTCTGTATTTTGATCTTTCTAACAAAGACATGATGGAATGGATAAATAGATTGGCAAGCTTTTTCTTTATGCTACCATACAGCTTTTTCTTTATGCTACCATCTTTTCCCAATGCTACCTGGAATCAATTTATTGACCACTTCTTTCTTTTTTAAAGATATTTATTTATTTTTAGAGAGAGGGTAAAGGAGGAAGAAAGAGAGGGAGAGAAACATTGATGGTTGCCTCTCGCACTCACCCCTGTTGGGAACTGGTCCCTCAACCTAGGCATGTACCCTAACCAGGAATCGAATGAGCAGTCTGATGCTCAACCATCTGAGCCATGTTGGTTAGGGCGGCCACTTCTTTCAAGTCATTTGAACCTCTCAGGTCACATTTTCTAGCATCTTTTCTGGATTTGGCAGACCTATTGATGCTGAGCATAAGAGGTCTTCCAAATCTGATTGTTATGTGTTTTTTTTAGTAAAACCAACACAATAGATGAAGTAAATAACCATGGGTAGTCTTGACATCAACATGAGCTTCAATTATGGTCTGCCGTATTTTTGACCACGGAGTACATTTTGTCATGGGTAAGGTCCATGCCATTTAGTATTAAAGAGTTTACCCATCTGATTGGGATGTGTTCTAAGATACCCAGTGGATGCCTGCCTGGAATTGCAGATAGTACTGAACCCTGTGTACAGTATGGGGCAAAAGTAGGTTTACAGTTGTTCATATGGAAAATAATACAATAATTAATAAATAATAATACAAGAATAAACTCCGTTTCACATACTCACAACTATAAACCTCCTTTTTTCCCCAACCTGTATATACATACCTATGATAAAGTTTAATTTATAAATTAGGCACAGTAAGAGATTAGCAACAATAATTAATGAAATAGAACATTTTAATAATATACTGTAATAAGAATTATGTGAATGTGGGCTGGCTGGCTTGCTCACACTCTCTCTCCGTCACATACGTAACCGATCCAATAACCGAGAGGGCTGTTAAGTGACTAACAGGCTGGTAGCTATACAGCATGGTTACACTGGACAAAGAGATGATTCATTTCTTGGATGGGATGGGGCAGGGAGAAGCACGATTCCATCAGGTTACTCAGAATGGCCTGTAATTTAAAACTGATGGATTGTTTATTTCTGGAATTTTCCATTTAATATTTTTGGACTGTGGTTGACCATAGGTAACTGAAACCGTGGAAAGTGAAACTACAGGTAAGGGGGATTGCTGTATGGTTTAAAACAAAAAAGCTTGGAACATCCTTGTGTTAGGAAGTTAGATATATGTAAATAAATAATGATTTGGGCATGTAGTTAAGATTCAGTTTCTTGTTAGATATGTAGCAAACTGCAGCCTTGAGCTTTATTATTTAACAGTCTAAGATTTATTATTTAACATTTATATTTATTATTTAACACGTCTAAGATTTTGGCAAGAAAATATTCATTTATGATATTTTTCGATGACCATGCTTCTCATGGCCTTTATATAATGAATAAAGACAATAATCAGCAAACACCACTTTATGGAAATTTTCTACTGTGCTATATATCTGTATTAGTTTTAAAATAAAATATTGTATAAATTTTTTATGAGTAGTTTATGCATATAAAATTAAACATTAAAATGAAACTCTTAGCATGGAATCATGGAGATTCTTCCTCTGCTGTGATTTTGTTGAATTTGTATTTTGTTTTTAAAAATTTAATTTGTTCCCATTTGTGAATTAAGTGACCAAAATATATTGCTCTAATTTTGGACAAATATCTCATTCTGAATAAAAACGTACATTAACAAATTATTAAGTATAGAGTAATTTTAGATTTTTAATAATAATCTAAAAATTATAGATAATCTAGTATGTACTTTATCAAATACTTAACTCTGTCTACATGACATATGTATATTGCTAGTGTGCTTTCTATTTAAGTCAGAAGTGTCAAAGGTAGTTTTCAAAGCATTGCAAAGTTGTGAGAAAGTCCTGATCTTATTACCTGAACTCATATTTGATCTAAAATCTAAAATACTCATTCCTTATTATAAAGACAATAAGTAGACCCTGTCTCAGGGGACATAAGATTCTCTCTCAGTCACTTGCTTTTCAATCCAGCTTTCAGTTCATACTACCTACCCAAGATGGTCATATTTTCTGATCTTACTTATATATTCTCGCCTCAAATGTTAAAAAAATTCTCAGTGATTTTACTCTAGCTCTTCATGAGTATTGCATGACTTCAAATTTAAGCAACCTATAGCTCTACCTTTTCAACCACCTTTCGGGGAAATAAACTGTTTTTCTCTGCTTCATGACAGAGAATCCAGAAATAGGTACCAAATTGACAAAGGCAACATAAAGAAATGGCATACTATTTTCTGAATTATTTGATGCTAATTTAAACACTGAGCCACACCAGCCAGGTGTAGTCTGCAATTTTGAATTAAGAAAGCCCCATTAAGCCCTGGGTGGTGTGACTCAGTGGATTGAGTGTGGGCCTGCAAACCAAAGGGTTGCTGGTTCTATCCCCAGTGAGGGCACATGTGTGGGTTGTGGGCCAGGTCCCCAGGAGGAGGTGCACGAGAGCCAACCACACATTGATGTTTCTCTCCCTCTCTTTCTTCCTCCCTTCACTTGTCTAAAAATAAATAAATAAAATCTTTTAAAAAACCTAAAATTGCAGACTATATAAAATGGAAATAGTTATACATTTTATACCAGTGAACATCTCTCGTTATGTCCATTTTTGTTGGTTCTTTTTCATTTAAAGCTGCATTATTTGGAAAGGAGTGAATAATGAACCAGATAATCAGTTTTGCCATTACCTTTTAAGTTCTATACAAACAGTTACTGAACATAGGAATGCACTAGGCTCTGTATCAAATGATCTGGATTCTAAACTGCAGAAGAGAAAGATTACACTCAGGTAAAAAAATACATATTTATGCTAGCTTTTAATTGAAATATTCAAAATATAATAGACTGGCATTAAAAAAATAACAAACACCCACGCTATTTGTCATATTTAATTTTTGGCCATATTTGATTAGAGATTTTTTAAAAACTAAGCACTAAAGATCCAAGTTGAAGGACCTCTATATATCCTTCCTTAATACTGTACTCTCTCCCTCCCTCTTATTGTAGCCACTTTCCTGTATCTGATATTTATCTCTCCCAGCTAAGCCGTATATGGGTGGATTTAAGGATGCTAGGGATCCTTCAGTGTTGGGGTTTTTTAAAAATAAAATATATTCATTTAGTCTAGCATGTGGGATGTGAAAAATTTCTGGAAGGAGTCATCAGTCTCTGTGTATGTACAGGCCTTCCTAGGGAACTCTTAATGAGATTGCTTTTTCTCTCCCACTTTTCAGATGTTTTGTTTGCAGTCCCTGAATCCAAATTATAATTTTATCTTGCAGTGTTTTAAAATTCTTATGATGATAAACTTCTTATTGACAGCCATGATCAATTCTGCCATAAAACCATCATTGTTTTGCTTCCAAAGAGAAACTTTTTAGACTTTCAAAATGCAACCATTTCAGTTATTCTGCTGTAGGTGTTGCACAAATAACAGAAATAATAAACAATGAAAAATGTATATTAAAATATATTAGAAACATACAGATCCATATTATTGTGTTTAATTGGATTACTTATACCACAAATTCATGTATGCAAGAAATAGAAAATTATTTTATTTCCCATAAATTAAATCTGTCTTTGAATTGTCCCTCCTGGCAAGATAGGGATTCATTACCAGTCTCATTATGGGAGCATGTGAAGAATGAGACTCCCTTCCTTTTTCTTACCCAACCTACTTGTTTAAAGTAAGAGAACTTTACTGCTTCTTGGCCAGGCTTGTGCACAAGAGTCTATACTGATTGAGTCCCCAGGACCTACAGTGTGCCTCCAAAGGTGCTCTAGGTAGCCATTCTCCTCTATGGTCTTGTTATTTCCTTGAAGCACAGCCATGGAGTAGGATTCAGGTCTCTACTATGCCTGATATTGCTGAATATTTTCCAGTCTGGGGCAGCTGAGTTTAGGAGACTCTTTCCCAGTTTCTCTGACAGCCCTCAAAGGCTTTGTCTTTAACTCAAGCTTCCAAAAATAGAAAGCAGATTTTCCACAAGTAACTTCTATTTTTCTTACTCAGTAACTCAGATCATCCATAAATAATGGAGCCCAAAGACCTGGTAACTCTTCATGTATATCCATAGGCATACACATGCCACCCCATCTTTCTGCCTAGGGCTACTTCTAAGTTGTTCAGTTTTTATTGAGCACTGGTAGGAAGAGGCCTTAGGTTATTATAGATGAATCTATTTATGAACAATTAAAACATTACTAATAAAATGAGCAACCTGGATATTATATTTACCTGTTACTTGCTGTAAAAATCAGAGTAAAGCATCCTGTTACATAGGCTTTTTTCCCCTCAAATATTTAAAAGGTAACCTAATATCTGCCAAATAAAATATATCATTATTGTGTATTTTCACTAGACATTAATAAATAACAAAGTACTGTAGATCTATGAGTCAGAAAACCCAAATCTGATATATTATCATAACTTTTACTTAAATTTGAAATAATTTCAAGAACATTCCACAAATCATTAATTGAGACCTAGACTATTGAAAGAGCTGAAATAAAGTTGAATATGCTATGTTTTCACCTTTAAGGATCTTACCGACTAGTGAAAATATATGATTTAATCAATAGTTAGAGTGCAATAAATAGAAAAGATGCTATGCAAGTATACAAGTGAAAAGGAAGGAGTCAAAGAATATTTCCTGAAGAAGGCACTGTTTTAAATAAGTTTTTTAGAGCTCAGTAAGGCTTGTTGACTAAGAAGAAAAGAAGGGTGAACGGAAGGAACAGGTTGAAGGTGGAGAGACAGGATGGACCAGATATGCTAGGCGAAGGTGTTTGAGGACCTTTTGCCTTCTGTTCCAATAATCTTACTACTGAAGACCTTCTTAGAGAAATAAACTTGGGAGAAATTTGTTATATATAAATATAATTGTGTCAAATTTACTTTAATTCTTATGTAGCTAATTTTAAGTTTGTTTATGGCTATCCCATGGAGGAACTATCTCTTAGCACCATAATAAAGTCCAAATAAAAGCTATATTGATATTTTATTATCTTATTGCTAATTATTACTTAATTTTATGTACTTTAGTTCTGTTGATGCATTTCTAGCAAATGTGTTATTAAGAAAAGGAGGTAATGGTATTGTTACTCAGTAGAATGGAGTACATTGAGAGAAAAGTGAAGAAAACCAGTTAAAAGAATGATTTTTATTAAACAACAAGATCAGTTCTAAACCTACACTATGAAAGTGACATTTATGTGAATACATGCTATTTTGAATAATTAGTCATTTTTACCCTAACCATTTGTTAAAACTTTCCTCTAGTTAGCTTATCAAGCACAGTTTCTTTGCAGTTTACTCTTTACACATTATGTAATGTAGCATTCTACAGCTAAAAAATACCAGTATATCTTGGGTGCTATAGAATGTTTTGAAACATGTAAATATATTGACAGATATGATTTTAAATTTTTATTTATACATTTTTTAAAAATTTAAATTTTTATTATTTTTTAATTGTTTTTCAATTGTTTTGTTTTTATTTATTTTTTAACTGTTTTCCATCTCCCCCTAGAATCCCCCCTCCACCCACCCCTGCCTCCCACCCTCAATCCTGCCCCCTTTGGCTTTGTCCATGTGTCCTTTATCTATGGTCCTGGATGCCCCTTCCCTTATTTCCCCCGTTATCCCTCTCTCCCTGCCCCTCTGGTTACTGTCAGTTTGTTCTTTATTTCAATGTCTCTGGTTATATTTTGGCTTGCTTGTTTGTTTTGTTGATTAGGTTCCACTTATATGTGAGATCATAATGGTATTTGTCTTTCACTGCCTGACTTATTTCACTTAGCATAATGCCCTCCAGATCCATCAATGCTGTTGCAAAGGGTAGGAGCTCCTTTTTTCTTTCTGCTGTGTAATAGTCCATTGTGTAAATGTACCACCATTTTTGATCCATTCATTTACTGATGTACACTTAGGTTGCTTCCAGCACTTGGCTATTGTAAATTGTGCTGTTATGAACCTTGGGGTGCATAGATTCTTTTGAATTAGTGTTTCAAGAGTCTTAGTGTGTAGTACCAGCAGTGGAATTGCTGGGTCAAAAGACAGTTTCATTTTCAGTTCTCTGAGGAAATTCCAAACTGTTCTCCACAGTGGCTGCACCAGTCTGCATTCCTACCAAGAATATACTAGGGTTCCCACTTCCCCACAACCTTGCCGGCACTTGCTGTTTGTTGATTTGATTATGATGGCCGTTTTGACTGGTATGAAGTAGTACCTCATCATGGTTTTAATTTGCATCTCTCTGATGGGTAGTATGTCCTCCTTGAAGAAGTATCTGTTCATGTCCTTTGCCCATTTTTTAATTGGGTTGTTTGTCTTCCTGGATTGGAGTCGTGTGAGTTCTTTATATATTTTGGAGATCACATCCTTGTCCAAGGTGTCATTTGCAAATATATTTTCCCGTATGGTTAGTTCCCTTTTCATTTTGCTGATGTTTTCTTTAGCTGTGCAGAAACTTTATTTTGATGAAGTCCCATTTGTTTATTCTTTCCTTTATGTCCCTTGCTCTAGGGGATATATCGGTGAAAATATTGCTGTGTGGAATATCTGAGATTTTCCTGCATATATTCTCCTCTAGGACTTTTATGGTATAGCAACTTATGTTTAAGTCTTTTATGCATCTTGATTTTATTTTTGTGTATGGTGTAAGTTGGTGGTCGAGTGCCATTTTTTTGCATGTAGCTGTGCAGCTCTCCTAACACCATTTGTTGAAGAGTCTATTTTTACAACATTTTATGCTTCTGCCCCCTTTGTCGAATATTAATTGACCATAGAGACTTGGGTTTACTTCCGGGCTCTCTATTAAAAGCCAGTCAAATTGAGTAGTGGGGGGTTGTATACCAACTTTAGTGACACTAACTTTAGAGAGATGATTTTTGATACTCAGCAACTTTTTAAAAACAAAACTCAGGATAGTAGAAGTGATTTTTTAAAATAAATATTTATTTTTAGAGAGAGGGGAAAGGAGGGAGAAAGAAAGGGAGAGAAACATCGATTGCTTGCCTCTTGCACGCCCCCCAGCTGGGGACTGGGTCTGCAACCCAGGCATGTGCCCGGACTGGGAATCGAACCAGCAACCTTTCACTTTGTGGGATGATGCCCAACCAGCTGAGCCACACCAGTCAGGGCAGAAATGATTTTATATTAGATTTTTAAATAAGTTTCAGTAAAAACTGAAAAATAGACTTATTTCACAGTAATGGTGTTACTATGAAGAACTCATTATTTTGTCTTTCTGAGTATCAAGCAGAGAGAAATCACCAGTGTTCTCTTTACCTTCTTGAAGTGCCTTTAGATAGTTGTTAATCAACAGAGAAACTTATAAGAATGATAGACCACACCAATGGAAGGTGGTAACAGCACCGAAAACCTCAGAGGAAAATGAAGACAAGGAGATTCCCGCACGATCTATTTTAGCAGGTTAGGCAAAACTGTGTTTCGAAACTGCATCTGCTTTTATGCTATCTCCCACTGATCTCCAGATGACACTACTTTTATATTCTCTGCTCAACTCTCCTATTCTTCTTTTAAACATTATATATTTCTCCCTAAACCTGGCTGCTTGTTCTGAAGATAGCTCTAGCAACCAGGTACAGTCAAACATCATTTAATAAAAATCAGTTACAACTAGGAAGTATTTTAAAACTTCAGCCCGTGGGAAAGCTAGTATGTTTGTAACCATCTGTCCTTGTCTGGAATGAACAGGGTTAATGTTTTTGGCTTCACTAATTTAATCAATGCTTACAGATGTTGTGCCTACCTTTCTGATTGTAGCTAGTGGGAAGGTAAGGGAGATTATAGCTATGATGCTGCTTAAGCTAGATAAAGTGATAAACAATTTAGATGCAGTGAGAAACTATTGAAATTCTTAGGGAACAGAATAAGGGTGATAGCTCAATTAAATTTTATTTATTAATTTTTGTTTTTTTCCTTTTTATTGAACTTATTGGGATGACACTGCTTAACAAAATTATACAGGTTTCAGGTGCACAAATTCCACACCACACCATCTGTATGGTTTTCTGTGTTTACCACCCAAGTCAGGTCTCTGTCCATCAGCTCCAGTAAGTTAGAAAAGAAGTTTATGTCCTTTGTTTTACATTTTATATGTCTTATCTACATGTATTTTATTTTATGTAGAACACCAATAGCTAAAGTTTTTATATCTATTAGATTTTTATAATGAGTACATTAATACTTTTCTAACCAAAAACAATGAAGGTATTTGAATTTTGAAAAAGACAACAGTTTAAACTGATAGGAAAAGATTGCATTTTTAAGGGCTAAAATGTATATCTTAAGGACCAAGAGTTGTCTGATACAAAATTAAAAAAGAATCTTTATGGTGTTCTTTTCAAATATAAAAGCCTCCTTCTGGTTTGTATGCGTGTGCATGTGTATGTATATATACATGTGTATAAAATATCCCCCACAAGCTATAATAATAGTAACAACAATAGTGAACATTTATTAAGCACTTATATGACAGACCCAGTCCTAGGTGTTGTACATGCATTTACTCATGATACTCAAAAGAACCATAGGAAAAGTAGGCATTATTATCTTTAGTGTACAGATGAAGTTACTGAGTCAGAGGCAAAGAGGTTAAGAAATTTAGCCTTGGTCACATAGCTGGTAAGAGGCAGAGCAGGGATCTGAAGATTGAATCAGGCAGACTGACTCCAGAGTTAGTACTCTTAGTTAAATAACATGAAGTTGTACTTGGGCTAGTATTGATTAAGAAAATACATAATGATTCCTCCGGCCAGGATGGAGGTGTAGGTAGATACCCTTTGCCTCTTCACACAACCAAAAGAAGGACAACAAATTTAAAAACAAAAAATAACCAGAACTGCCAGAAAATCAAACTCTATGGAAGTCCGACAACCAAGGAGTTAAAAAAAGAAACATTCATCCAGACCAGAGGGGAGAAGATGGGAAGCTGGGCTGGAGAGGACTCATGGCAAGATGGCAGCTGAAGGACTGGGCCTCCACATTTGCGTGCGGATTAAACCAGGAGGAACAACTGGGGAGTGAGACAGATGGTGCAACCCAGATTTCCAGTGTGGGGAAATAAAGCCTCAAAATCTCTGACTATAAAAACCTGTGAGGGTTGTGGCAGCAGGGGAAACTCACAGGAGAGTTCGTTGGAGAGACCCACAGGGTCCTAGAATGTACACAAACGCACCCACCCAGGAATCAGCACCAGAAGGGCCTAATTTACTTATGGGAGGATGTGGCTGAAAGCCAGCCGAGAGCTAAACAGGTGGCATTGTTCCCTCTCAGGCCCCTCTCCCACATACAATGCCACAACTCAGTGAAGTGGGTTGCCCGGCCCTGGTGAATACCTAAGGCTCCGCCCCTTACTACGTAAAAGGCGTGCCAAGACAAAAAAATATGGCCCAAATGAAAGAACAGATCAAAGCTCCAGAAAAAATACAACTAAGCAATGAAGAGATAGCCAGCCTAACAGATGCAGAGTTCAAAATACTGGTAATCAGGATGCTCATAGAAATGGTTGAGTATGGTCGCAAAACAGAGGAAAAAGTGAAGACTATGCAAAGTGAAATAAAGGAAAATTCACAGTGAACAGTGATGGCAAGGAAACGTGGGCTCAAATCAATGGTTTGGACCAGAAGGAAGAAATAAACACTCAACCAGAACAGAATGAAGAAACAAGAATTCGGAAAAATGAGGAGAGGCTTAGGAACCTCCAGGACAACGTTAAACGTTCCAGCATTCGAATCAGGGGTGCCAAAAGGAGAAGAGGAAGAGCAAGAAATTGAAAACTTACTTGAAAAAATAATGGAGAACTTCCCCAATCTGGCAAAGGAAATAGACTTCCAGGAAGTCCAAGAAGCTCAGAGAGTCCCAAAGAAGTTGGACCCAAGGACGCACACACCAAGGCACATCATAATTACATTACCCAAGATTAAAGATAAGGAGAGAATCATAAAAGCAGCAAGAGAAAAGGAGAGAGTTACCTATAAAGGAGTTCCTGTAAGACTATCAGCTGATTTCTCAAAAGAAGCCTTACAGGCAAGAAGGGGCTGGAAAGAAGTATTCAAAGTCATGGAAGGCAAGGACCTACATCCAAGATTACTGTATCCAGCAAAACTATCATTTAGAATGGAAGGGCAGATGAAGTGCTTCTCAGATAAGGTCAAGTTAAGGGAGTTCATTATCAGTAAGCCCTTATTATATGAAATGTTAACGGGACTTATCCAAGAAAAAGAAGATGATCAAATATATGAACATTAAAATGACAACAAACATACAACTATCAACAGCTGAACCTAAAAAACAAAAATGAACTAAGCAAACAACTTGAACAGGAACAGATTCACAGAAGAGATCACATGGAGGATTATTAATGGGGAGGGTAGGGGAAGAGAATGGGGGAAAAGGTACAGAGAGTAAGAAGCGTAGATGCTAGGTACAAAATAGATGGGGAGGTTAATACTATGGGAAATGGAGAAGCTAATGAACTTACATGTATGACCCATGTATATGAACTAAGGTGGAGGAATGCTGATGGGATGGGGAGTACGGGGTGAAGGGAAAAATGGGGAGAAAAAAATGGGACAGCTGTAATAGTATAATCAATAAAATATATTTTTAAAAACTCTGCCCCCAAATAGAAAAGTTATGCCAAATTTGACAGTTCACTCCTTATTGTATTCTAAAGTTCAGGTTTAAAAACAACAACAACAACAATGGAATCTCAATTTGGGTGAAGGTGGATTTTTTTTTTCAAAGAAATAAAATGTTTTTTTCCTCTCCCTGAAGAAAAAAACACATAATGACCAGGTAAGCAATGCTTAATTAAATTACTACATTATAAATTCAAGTAGTTTTTGTGCATGCCATTCACACTTCATATACTACTACTTTAGCTAAATAATGAAATGATATTGCATAATATGCATAGGGATTTAAAGACTCCTTGTAGTAACTCCCTGGGAGCCCTTCAGTTGTCCATTGCTCACAAGTGTGGAGCCACCTTAATAATATCATCAGTTCCTCCAGCAACAAGTTGTGATTTAAATCCTTCAGTTTCTTACTGTACATCTTGATTTACCTTTCTGTAATATCATCATTTGATTCTTGGCAAACTTGGTCAGATCTTCCTGGGGGCAATGTTTCAGCCTTTCACTCTTCAGGGAGCCTGCTATTCAAGTATTCTCTCCTCCTAGATTTCCCAGTTCAAGAGGTGGCTGGTGAAGCCACCCCATCTTAAATAGGATCTGCCATGGCTGCCTGCACACCACAACTCATGGTCTGCAGCCCTGCCGCCCTGCAGCCAGGTGGCCACAACAACCCTGAAAATTTTAATATTATGTTTTCATTTTGAGAACTCCTAATGGATGAAAAGCATAAGGATCAAGGTAATGAATTTATTAGTAAGGAAAAATATGTGTATTCCTCTGTGTATTTAGTTTTAAATTTTGTAGTATATATTTCTTTAAGGATTTTTACTTAAATTAACAATCAGAAAAACAGTTGATGCTGTTCAGCAACTTTTACTATTTTTTCCTTCATGTAACAAACATTTATTTGACTTCTATGTTTCATATGTTGTCCTTCACACTGCAGATGTAGTAGTGAACAGATAAGTCTTGGCCTACATGAGGGCACTAGTTTTGGGGAACAGACAATAAATAAAAATAAAGATATCACTATATTAGATAAGATGAGTTTATGGAGAAAAATGAAGGTAATGGTCATAGGAAGCATCAGTGTTTGGGGAGGAGGCTGCTGCATAATAGGTAGAGTTGTGTCTTCTATGAAGTGAGGGTATACTTCCCTAGAGGAGCAAAGAGTGTTTCTAGTAAAGGAACAACAAATGCATAGGTCCTGAGTTCCTGGCGTGTTTGAGAAACAGGTGTCAGTGTGCTTGTAATGAAGTGAGCAATGGGGAGAGTTAAGGCTAAGATTTGGGGTGTAGGACAGAACAGATTATTCAGGGCTTTGCAGGCCACTGTGAGAACTTTAGCTGTCACTTTGAATATAATGGGAAGCCATTGGACTTTGAGCACAATGAGACATAATTTGATTTACATTTTTCTTCCCAACTTTTCATTATGAAAATTTCCAAAAATTCAAAAAGTTGAAAAAATAGTATAAGTATCCATCTGCCCGCTTCCTGGCTCAAACAGCTGTTAACATTTTGCCTTATTTGTTTTGTTTGCCTTTTTATCTGTTTTTCTGTCATCTTTGCTGAACCATTTGAAGGTGTAGATATCACATTTCTTCCCTAAAAAGAAGCATATTCACTTACATAGCCACAGTATCACAATTTCATCTATTGATTTAGACATCCATTAATGATTTTTACTTGAATTTATCCTTTCATTGGAGCTTGACTTATTTTGAAAAGATCTATTTGGTTACAGTGTGGAAAATAGAATGTGAGTTTATAGTGGAGGCAGATTCCAGCTATTAGACTAGCACAGGAGAGAAGGTCGGGGGCAGCAATTTTAAACCAGTGTGCCGCAAGAACTTTTAAAACATGCAGTACTTGACATTCAGTGAGGGGCACTGACCTCTTTTCCCTTAAATTGTCAAATTAAAAAAGACAACAGCCCTCCAGTATGAATGATGCAAAATTACACCTATTTTTGTCAGATCAGCAAAAAATACATTTTTTGGTATACCAAAGAATTTTAATAATTAGTTTATATGTGCCATGAGATAGAAAAGGTTGAAAATCACTGGTCTAAGGTGATAGCTATGGTAATGGTGATAAGTGATCACAATCTGGACATTTTTTGAAGAAAAAGTCATTACTGATACAGGACTGAGAAAGAGAAGTCAAAGGTGATTTGAAAGCTTTTGTGAATAAGTGAGGTTGCCATTTGCTGAGATTGGAAAGATGGAGGATCAGATTTGGGAGCTGGAAATCAGGAAATTGGCATTAGTCATGTTAAGTTTAGAACATGTGCTAAACTTCCAAGTTGAATTAGTGAGTAAGCAAGAGAAAATATAGAGGCCTGGAGTTCAGGTGAGAAGTTTTCGCTAGCAGTAAACGTTTAGGAGTCATAAGAAAATAGTGATGTTTAAAGCCATGAGACACGAGATAAGATCATCTAGGGAAATAGGGGTAGATAGACAGTAACAGAGGTTCAAGGACTGAATCCTGAGATACTGCAGTGTTTAGAACTCAGGAACAGGAGGAGGAACCAGCAAAGCAGGCTGAGAAGGATATCACTATTTATTAGTGACACCAAAAGCGAGTGGTGGCCTAGAAAGTATATCAAGAAATAGGAGAGAGATCAGTTGTGTCAAATGCTACTAATAGGTTAAATAAAATGAAATTTGAGAAATTATCATTGGATTGGTAAATCATGGATGACATTGACAAAAACAATTTCACTAAACACTTGGTTAAAGAGAAAATGGGGAGAAAGTAAGTCTAGACAATTGTTTCAAGGAATTTAATTGTGTAGGGGAGTAGTGAAATGAGAGAATAATAGCCTTTAAAAAAATTGGAGCTATTATGGTATGTTTATATGCTTTTGGAATAACCTATTAGGGAAAAATTATAATGCATGAAAGAATAGGAACAATTCCTGGAGTGCTGTCTCTCTTACTGAAAGTGGAGATGTAAACTTGGACCAATGAACATGTGGGAAATATCTATAGATAAAAGGCTCTTTGAGAGAGCCAGAAATCTCCTTTTCTGTGGGAGTCGTCACATGTACAACCAAGGTAAACTTTCTGGTGAGTTTGATGATAGTGGAATTAAAAAAATGTAAATGATATTTAAAATTCTTTATTCTCTCTTTCAGTACATATTTACTAATAATTTCATCGACATATTTTAAGCCAGGCATTCCTCTTTAGAGGATATTGAGATTAAAGAATAATAGTATGGAAAATTTGAATTACAGAATTATTATAGTGTGAAAACTACATGGGGTGAAAACAGTATTGTTCAGAAAATGAGTGGCCTATAACTAGGTTATTTTATGTATTTCCAATCTGTTTTCTTTTCTTTTTCTTTGTTGCCTTATTGCATTAGTAAGGACTTCCAGTATGGTGTTGAAAAAGAGTGACGAGAGTGGAAATTCTTACCTTGTACTTGATCTTAGTGGAAAAGCTTTGAGTTTTTCACCATTAAGTATGATATTAGATGTTATCTGTAGATATTCTTTATCAAGTTGAGGAAGTTCCTTTCTCCTCCTAGTTTACTGAGAGTTTTTATCATGAATGGATATTGGATTTTGTCAAATAGTTTATCTGCATCTATTGATATCATCATGTGATTTTTCTGTTTTAGTCTGTTGATATGATGGATTACATTAATTGATTTTCAAATGTTAAATCAGCCTTACATACCTGACATAAATCCCATGTAATCTTAGTGTATGCCTTTATACTTTTAAAATTTGATTTGTCAGTATTTAGTTGAGGACATAAGTTCTTACTCTTTAAGTTTCTTCTTTCTAGAAGAAAACCTACTTATAAAAGTCACTTTGATGCTCTTCTGTTAAAAAAAAAGTATTTTGATTGATTTTGAGAGATGAGTTATTAAAGTGGCTAAGAGCAAAATTGCCCAATATTTGAATCATGTGACCTTTGGACAAGTTACTTACACTTTGTGCTTCAGTTTCCTTAACTATTAATGTAATAGTATCTATCTCATAGAATTGTTTAATTGAAGATTAAATGAGTAATATGGATAGCACTGAAAATAGTGTTTGAAACACTGTAAAGGTTTAATAAATGTTAGTTGACTGATTGATTGACTGATTGCACTGGAGGAAAAAAGCAAGCTTAAGAAACAAAGAAAAATATATTTTAAAGAGCTAAGAGGTATCACCTTTTACAGGAAACTTTGCTAGCTATCTTTTGAATTTCTGTTGCATCCAATGCAGAAGTCTATCATATATTTTGTAAGAGATTTTATTTATTTATTTTTAGAGAGGGGTAGGGAAGGAGAAAGAGAGGGAGAGAAACATCAATGTGTGGTTGCATCTTGTGCGCCCCCTACTGGGGACCTGGCGTGCAACCCAGGCATGTGCCCTGACTGGGAATCGAACTGGCGACCTTTTAGTTCTCAGGGGGTGCTCAATCCACTGAGCCATACCAGTTAGGCCAGATGTCTATCGTATTTTGTATTAAAATTATCTGTATACTCTCCTCAGAAGACTTACTTTTAACATTATCAGAAGAGACCATGTTCCATTCATTCATTCATTCATTCATTCAGCCAGTCAATAAATGTTTCAGTGCTGGACACTAGGGATAAGCAGTGAAGAAAAAAAAAAAATCCCTGCTTGTACTGAGTTTGCATTTTACAGGAGGAAGCCAGATAATAAAAAAAAAATAATAGACAATTATGTACTTTAATAAAAGATATGATGGTAGAAGTTATAATGGGATGGCAGAGCACAAAACAGATCTTCAATAACATTTCTTAAACTAAGTATAGAAGAAAGGATGAGTTAATAGTTGATAAAGAGTAAAATTCCACACAATTACCACCATAGGAAACACTCTAGATGAAATAATATTGTCACTAAGGTTTTACTCTAAGCCAGGTATAGCACCAGGTAATGTAGTTCTGTTTCTTAAGTACCATATGTTAATTATGGCATTTCATTCTCATAACAATTCTGGAAGATAGGTAGTAGGCCCATTTTACAGATGAATAAAAATCTGAGGAGTTTAAGTGACATGTGGAGGTCACATAGGTAGTAAGTATCAGAACACAGATTTTAATCCAGATTCAAAGCCAATCCTTTAAAAAAAATTTTTAATGCTTTTTAAAAAAAGATTTTATTTATTTATTTTTAGAGAGGGGGAGGGAGGGAGAAAGAGAGGGAGAGAAACATCAATGTGTGGTTGTCTCTCGAATGCCCCCTACTAGGGACCTGGCTTGCAACTAAGGCAGGTGCTCTGACTTGGAATCAAATCAGCAACACTTTGGTTCACAGTCTGGTGCTCAATCCACCCATCCACACCAGCCAGGGCCAAAGCCAATGCTTTTAATAATGATGTAAGACCTGGTGAATTCTTTTAAACAAGTGGCTAATTTAAAGGGTAGTGGTGTACCTGTGAGAAAAAAGACCTTTGGGATAGAGTTAAGTCTGTTGAAGGTTAAGCCTGTAAATCAGATTCCAAGTGTAAAGATACAAGCTAGTGTAGGAAAAAGGATTACTACCCTTGCTAGAAGTAATTTCCCCCTCCTCTGATCTGCTATACATTATGACTATACTATCCTGCCACTTACTTTGTGTAATTGGACAAGATTCTTAACCTTTTTCAACTCCAGTTTCTAAATCTGGCAAGTAGAGGTCATAATACCTGCCACACATTATCAAGTGAAATATTGTATAAGAAAGACTTGCACACTAGAATGGTGTTTTAGTGATGTTAATGGACTATAAACTAACTTGGCAGTGGTCACTGATAGATATATCTTTCTATGCCCCACAGCACCAAAGGGATGATCCTATGGTGTATGTTTACAAGCATTTAATAAATATTAGTTGAATAAATGAATGACTCATCAGACTTTTCACCCATTGAAAGATAACCTGGAGCAGAAACACACAGATTGGCACAACTTTGTTAGCGATTTCAGTTATCTTGATACCTTTGAGTTTACCTGAGCTCTACTGTACCTTGGTTCTTAAATGTAACAAAACACATTTTGCTTCCGAGAACCATTTTAGTTCTTTTTTAGTAACCTTGTCTGATGCTTAAACAGTTTGGCAGAGAGTGGGAATGTGATGTAGTAGAAGCAGTTGGCTTGCTGACACAAGAACACTGGAGTTTGTGATGCTTAGGTACAGATGAGGTACCATTCCAGATGCTATACAGTACCTGTTAGAAACAGATTTTAATATGATGATCAGAACTAAAATTAGCTCTTTGGATTTGGTTTTCCAAGTTAAAATCTGAAATTAAAGAATATAATATGATTTGGCACCATTATTGTTTGAACAACATATGCTTCTACCAAATCTGAGAAATTAGTTTTAGATATAGAGCCCTTCATATTTAAAAATATCACTATTCTAAAGCTGTGTGAGGGTATTCTATCCATAAGCTACATATTCAAGAAAGAAGCTTTAATTTTCCACTTTAGCTCTGGTATTAATTAAAATAATTCTCTCCACATTTCTTCCCTCTAATTTCATTGTAACAGAAATAGGGTATAACATTTAACCACCTTCCTGTGTACTAAAGAATGGAGTGGGCCTTAAGACCAGATGAATAAGCACTAATCTACACAATTTCAAGTGGTGGTTTGAAAGCTGTTCTGTTGTATTTATAAGTACTTCTACTGGTTAATAATGATATCTAAAATTACATTGTCAGAAGTTTGTTCCTTTGGTTTAAGGTTTTGATCTTTTTAAAAAATGTTTATTTATTTATTTTTAGAGAGAGGGGAATGTAGGGAGAGAAACATCAATGTGTGGTTGCCTCTTGAGCGCCCCCTACTGGGGACCTGGCCTGCAACCCAGGCATGTGCCCTGACTGGGAATTGATCCAGAGGCCTTTTGGTTCGCAGGCTGGCACTCAATCAACTGAGCCACACCAGCCAGGGCTAAGGTTTTGTTCTTATTAAGATGAAGATACTCCTGAGGGACGTTTAAAATCTGTTTTTAATTTGAAGTAATCCATTCACTCAGCAAATACTTATTGAGTGCCTACTATATACTAGGTGCTGGAGATAAAGCAGTGAACAAAAGTGACTGTGCCCTTGTGGAGAACAGGAGGGAGACAGGCAATATATTCAGAAATCAGTAATAAGAAAGATGGTAAGCAGCTGTTTTGTTTTTGTTTTTAAAGTAATACACAGTGGGCAAGAAAAATCATCTTTAGTAATTTTACATTTGAAAGAGATGTGAGGAAAGGGGTATGAGCCATATGAAATCTGAAGAAAGATCATTCCAGGCAGAGGAAATGATGCTCAGTACAAAGGGGTTGAAGCGAATGCATTATTAGTATATTTGAGGAATAACAAGGAGGCCAGTGTGTCTAGAGTGGATTGAGGAAAGAGTATAGAATTGTAGGAGATGGTCAGCAAAGTAATGAATGAGTTTATAAGCATGTAGGCTTGAGCAGATTTTTAAAAAGTAAACTCTTTTGGCCCTGGCCAGGTAGCTAAGGTAGTTAGAGTATCATCCCGATACACCAATGTTGCAGGTTCAATCCCCTGTCAGGGCACATACAAGAAGTAACCAATGAATGCATAAATATATGCAACAGCAGCTTGATGCTTCTCTCTCTATCTCTTTCACTCCTTCTTTCCCTTCCCTCCTTCCCTTATCCTCTCTCTCTAAAAATCAGTCAATAAAAAATAAATAAGTAAATTTTTTTGAGATTTTATTTATTTTTAGAGAGAGGGGAAGGGAGAGGGAAAGAGGGGAAGTGAAACATCAATGTGTGGTTGCCTCTTGACCACCCTCTCCTGAGGACATGGCCTGCAACCCAAGCATGTGCCCTGCCTGGGAATTGAACCAGCGACACTTTGGTTTGCAGGCCCGCACTGAATCCACTGAGCTACACCAGCCAGGGCTAAATTCTTTTGTTTTGAAGAATTTCAGATTTATAGGAAGCTTGTAAGATAATTTTTCATTTACCTCTTACCCAGTTTCCTCTACTGTTAACATCTTACATTATTATCATGGTACCTTTGACAAAACTAAGAAACCAGCACTATTACATTACTAAACTCCAGACTTAATTGGGATTTCATAGTTTTTCCACTAATGTCCTTTTCTGTTCCAGGATCCAGTTCCAAATACCGCATTGCATTTAATCATCGTGTCTCCTTAGTCTCTTCTAGCTTATGACAGTTGCTTAGTCTTTCCTTGCTTCCTATGACCTTGACAGTCATAAGGAGCTCTGACCAGGTGTTTTATAGAATTTTCCTCAATTTGGGTTTATCTGATAATGTTTTCCAAATGACTAGACTGGGGTTATAGGTTTTTGAGAAGAAATCACAGAAGTGAAGTGCCTTTTTCCAGGAGATGGAGTTAACCCATCCCTACTTCCTTCTAAATTAAAGAGTATAGGGCAGGGGTGTCAAACTCATTTTCACCAGGGGCCACATCAGCCTTGCGGTTGCCTTCAAAGGGCCGAATGTAATTTCAACTCCTTAACAGTTAAGGAGTAGTTATACTTATACAGTCCTAAAATTATTTCGGCCCTTTGAAAACAAGCACAAGGCTGATATGGCCCCTGGTGAAAATGAGTTTGACACCCCTGGTATAGGAACACCTGGAAAACACTGCCTTAACCCAAGTAATCAAGGTTAATGTTACCAGTGGTAAGTCATGTTAACATCGTATAATGAATTGAACAGATTTTGATATAGAAATAACATCTGAACAAGACCTGATTTCTGAGAAAGTTTTGTTATTTTCCATAGACTATACTCACTAAAAAGTATACATCGTCTGAGGCAAAGTTACTTTAAACCTAGATCTTTGACATTTCTCCTTCCACAGTTATTCACTACTTAGGATTAAAGATTCTCGTCATTTTGTGGTGTCTGTATATGTGAGGTGGGGAGAGAGACAGAGAAAAAGGGGGAGAGAAAGGAGAGGGAAAGGGAGAGAGAGAGGAGTGAGGTGGGTTTTGTCTGTTTGTGCCTGTTTTTGTAGTAATCCACAAGTATATCGGTAGTTGCAATGACCAAAGACTGTATTGAATCACATACAGTCTTTGTTACTTTGTAAAAGTCCTGAATTGCACATCTTTATAACTCTCATTCAACTTGGAGTTGGCTGTATTAAACACTATTGTTATATCCCCAATAGTTTTATTTTTGTTGCAGATTTAAGGGACTTTTAAAATATTTATCTCTGTTAAAATGCATTGTAACTCACCTACTTTGCAATGTGGAATGGAATTAATATTGGATTAGTAGATTGAAGATTTGTGTTTTAGGTCCTGCCCCATTACTTCCTAGATATGACTAATTAACTTATTTTTTACCTCTATAAAATGAGTATAATCATATCTTAGCTATGCCTACTATTCAATATGCAGTCTCATAAGTGCTCTATTTAAATAGATTTTAAAGGTCACTAAGTAGTTTGGGAAAAAATAGTTTCAAGCAAAATATGCCAATTAAGCAGCTAGTAGCTGCTCCTTAAAGGTTGTTTTAAGGACTAAATGAAATCATGTATAATACATAAAGACAGTGCCTAGCACATAAATTCTCAATAAATAGAAAATAGCTGATAGAGGTATAATTTTCTGTTGCCCTGTTTTCCTGGTCCTGTTTAAGTAAATACTCACTTAAGCCTCGTTCATTCTTTTTAAGCCTTTGTCCTAAGCCTTGTTGCTACAGAAATTATAACAGAAGTGAACTAATGTAATAAGATGTTGGTGATACTGCAGAAATTTCTACCTGCAAATTAAAGGTTGATTTGATGATGTCTATGGTTCCTTCCAATTCTGCTTTACATTTAAATACCTGCTATACTTACTTCACAGGGTTTTGATAAGGGGTAACGAAGGTAATACATATGAAAACCTTCTGTAAACATAAAGTATCAGACAAATATGCGATACTGTATAATAGTTAACTGAGATTCATTGGAAATTAAAGGGTACACCTGATGGTAAGATTTTTTCTCCATTAGACCTATTTACTATTATAATTGTTGCTATTGTTAGACTGTTTGTTTTCCTAGCTAGAGGATTATAGCACTTTTTTTTATAAAGCATACATTCTCCTATTTTCCCAGTCCATTTACTTCTGTGACAGTTTTCTTAAGGTGATGCCCAGAGGTGTTGCTATGGTTAAGGTTATAATTCAGAATTCCCATTAAAGAGACATCTTTCCAAAAACCACTTTAAAATAGAAAATAGCCCTCTGCAATCAGATTCACTCAGCTTGATTCCACTACTGCTCTTTGAACCTAAGCAGTATAGAACCGATTTCATGGTGGCTTCAGAAGAGAAGCCATAGCTGGAAAGTAAAATGATTTTGAATCCTGCTATAGTGTCTCCACTGCCAGTTATTTTTTTCTTCTCATTATGAGAATAATACATACTTTGTACTGTTGTTATTCTGTAAAAAAGAGAAATGTTTTATGATCCCATCTCCCTTTTTTAAAGTTTTTTTCAGTTTTCCTTTATTGACCCTACTAGATCATTTCAAAGTTGAATGCTAATTTTATTCTCTGGTTCCTTAAGGAATATTGCATTTAAGGAAAATTGTGACAAATTACTCTATCCTTACTCCGAATTTTATTTTACTACTATGAACAAATGCATTTTCCTAGATATTTTTTATATAACTAATGAACGTAGTTTCCAGATCTTTCTCAGTGTCAGAAACAAGGTTGAGATTCTCATTTTGTCCTAGTTGCTGTACTTTATTTCCCCTGTCAGCGTTCCTATTTCTTTTTCTTTTTTTCTTCCCTAGTTTATTTTCTGAATTTAACAGTAGGGAATCTACTTGACTGTGCTCACAGCAGGTAATAAGTACCATGATAGTCACTGGGTTGGTTTCTTTGGATGGTTAAAAGAATAACAGGGTAATTAAACTTTTCTGAAGCTGCCAACTGCTCGGGGGGTTTAGTGCATATTTAAGGCTTATTTAAAAATAGTTCCTTCAGAAATTGAACCATTTAACTGGTAGAATCCCTAAGGGCATATTCCTTTCTCAGGGAGAAATTACTTAGATGACTGGAATTTATGTCAAGTAGAAGAAAATCCTCTTTTCATGTAAGGCCAGATTCAATGCTGTACTCATTCTGATTTATAATGTTTAATTTATGATTTTTTAGTGGGCTGCTTTTTACCAACCAAAAATTCCCTAAAATAGCTTTTTACAAACAATGCATATTTTAAAAATGGCAGGTTTATAAAAAACTGAATAAGAAATATTCAGATAAGTTTGAAATTTTGGATTCAGCCATGATCTTTGCTTCTTGAACCCAAAATCTAAATCTAGATAAAATACAGAAAAGGCATGGTTTTTATGAGCTACAGGTATGAGGTCTAAATGTTATCTAAATAAACTGGGATGTTGATATCTTTAAGACCACAAGCATTCTAACTGTAAATGAGAACTGAGCTCTCACCACTTCTGGTCAACATAGTACTGCCTGCATTCTCTGCTTCTTTTCAACATAGTGCTGGAAGGTCTGGTCAGAGAAATTACGCAAGAAAAAGGAAGAAAATGCATCCAAATTGGAAACAAAAAAGTAAAATGATCTGTTTGAGGATGACATGTGCCTAAATGTAGAAAACCCTAAAGGTTCTACAAAAAACAAGCAAAAATCCTGATAGAACTAATAAATGAATTTTGCATAGTAGCAGGATAAGTCAACACACAAAAGTCAGTTATGTTTTCATGCACAAACAATGAATAATCTGAAAAGGAAATTACAAAAACAATTCCACTTACAATAGCATCAACAAGAATGAAATAGTAGGGATTGACATAACCAAGAAGGTAACAGACATCCATTGAACTACAAAACATTGCTGAAACAACTTAAAGAAGACATATAAATGGGTAACATCCCATGTTCATTAATTGGGATACGTAATATTGTTAAGATGTCAATCCTTGCCAAATACAGAGTCAATGTAATCCCTATCCAAGTCCCAATGATTTCTTTTGCAGAAGTAGAAAAACCTATTCTAAAATTCATATGGAATCTCAACAGACCCCAGATAGCCGAAACAATCTTAAAAAACAAAACCAGAGTACTCACAACTCCTGACTTAATAATGTACTGTAATGGTACAGTAATCCAACCAGTGTGGTGCTAGCATGAAGACATATAGACCAATGGAACAGAATGGAGAGCCCAAAAATAAACCCTTGCATATATGGTCAAATTATTTTTCACAAGGGTGCCAAGATTGTTCATTAGGCACAGGACATCTCTTTAGCAAATGGCGCTTGGGAAACTGGGTATCTACATGCAAAAGAATGTAGGTGAATGCTTCCTTGACACCACACACAGAAGTTTACTAAAAATGGATCAAGGACTTAAATGTAAGACCTAAAACAGTAAAACTCCTAAAAGAAAACTTAGGGCAAAAGCTTCATGACATTGGATTTTACAGTGATTTTTTTGATATGACACAAAAGACACAAGTAACAAAAGAAAAAAAATAGACAAATTGGACTTTCATGAAAATTAATTTTTTTGCATCAGAATACACTATCAAAGGATTATCACTCAACAATGTGTCTGCTTTTTAAAGTAGAATTGCTTTGTCTGGCAAACACCGCCAGAAACAACAAAAAAAAGCCTCTTCCTATGGAAAAATATACTATTCAGCTAAGAAGTATTCTGATAATGCTACCAGGACTATTTGGCTTCTGAAAGAAATATATTATTATGTCATTATATTACTGTTACTTAATCTCAATTCTTAAAGGATCTGGTTGCAAATTAAAATTACAATAAGATACTACTACATACCCACCAGAATTGATAAAATAAAAAAGACTGACAACACCAGGTACTATACATTGTCAATGGGCATGTAAAAATGTTACAATCGCTTTAGGAAAAGGTTTACAGTTTCTTACCAAACTAAACATACACCTGTACCCTATGACCCAGCAATTTTACTTCTTAGGTATTTACCCAAGAAAAATGAAAACGTGTCTACAAAATGACTCACACCAGAATGTACATAGCAGCTTTACTACTTATAGCTAAATATTGGATACAGTCCACATATCCACCAACAGGAGGGAGAATAAACTGTAGTGTATTAACACAATGGAAAACCACTTAACAATAAAAAAGGAGAGGACTATTGATATACAATAATATGGTGAATCTCAAAAACATTTTGCTGAATCGAAGTAGCCTTACAGGGGGATAGACACTTCTGAAAAAATAGTAAGGTACATGGAAGGGAAAATTGAGGGAAAAAATGAACAAAATAAAATGGATATTAAATATTTAAAAGGAATGGAGAGCCATTGTTAGATGTGGCATATGGATAAAGGACAATAGTTGTTGTCCCTGAAGAATCAAACTCCAATACAGAATATTTAAAGATATTTTTTTGACAGTTGTTTAGTTTTTATTTCACAATCAAAATATAGAACCCAATGAACTGCAGCAAGAACATGAAAATTATGGAACATTCCCAGCAGGTGATGGGGTGACAGGGGTGTTCTTCTGAGCTACGGAAGGGATGATCTGGTGTTTAAGATGAAACACAAGTCAAATTTATTAGAGTTGTCCAGCAACAGTGATCTTGCGGGTACTGGCATTCCTGGACCCAAAGCACTACATGGCTGCCACACTACCCGTACCACTCTGTCTTTCACCTGGCGGAAGACCATGTACTTGTCATCTAACCGCTCAGTCTTGGCATTGCAGATGAAAGACTGGGAACTGTTGTGTTGGGTCCAGCATTTGCCTTGGACCAGATGCCAGGACCCATATGCTTCAGGGTGCAATTCTCCTCATCAGATTTCTCTGCATAGGTGGACTTGCCACCTGTATACCATCGTGACATGTGAAGTTACCACGCTGGCACATAAAACATGGAATAATTCTTTGAAAGCAGGAAATTTGATAACCAAATCCTTTCTCTCCAATACTTAGAACATGAAAGTTTTCTGCTGTCTTTGGAACTTTGTCTGCAAACAAACACAGCCAAAGGGCTTGCTGTTCACAGTGATGTTGAAGAACATGGTGGGGTTGACTGTGGCTGGGTGATGGTGGCTCCAGGGCAAGAGCATCTGCAACATGAGGCAAGATATTTTTCAAGGAAACTATTCAGAAACACATGCAGACTGAATCTGTAGATTGAGAGGGCACATCATGAGCCAGGAAAAGTTTACATAGAACAATTACTATCACGACACTACCTAGTAATGCTATTGGACTGCACATATATTTTTTAAATGACTCCAGAGAAAAAGAAAAACATACGAAGGGGAGAAAGAATCAGATTGGCTTCAGAATTCTTCTCAGGAAAATTCAGTGCCAGAAGACAGTGAAACAATATATATAAAGTCCTCAAAGACAAAAAGTTATGATCCAAGAACTTTTTATCTAGCCAAACTTTTATCCAGGTGAAAAGGCCACAGACATTTTTGAACATGTAAGAACTCAAAATACAATCTTACTGATGACTTCTTGATAAACTGCTAGAGGACACACTTTAGCTAACCATTTGATAAGGAAAATATAGCAAAAGATCGGATATGTGTTGAATCCATAGGATTAATAGGGAGCTTACTATTCTAGGACAGAATTTATTATAAACTCCGACAATGTAGATATTGTATGACTCAGAAGAATTTGGAGGATAAGGGAAATAGTAGAAGGTAGTGAAGATATTGATGTAGCAAAATCTAAAGATCAAGTTAATAGGTCAAGAAAACAAAGCATGGGATCTAGGAAACAGGTGCCCCAACACAGAGAGCTCCATGAGGAAGTCCCAGGATGTTATCTGTACACAAAGGCTAGAGTCCCGGGGGTTATCTAGGAGGAAAAGGAACTGATAGTTTTGAGCATATGTGAAATATTAATGAATGGTGTGCCACAATGATGTTAGAGCAGTTGGGAAAAAAAAATGCTGATAGGTGTGTTTAAAACAAAGCAAATGAAAGAGAGGAAAAAAAGCCCCCGCCTGTGTGGCTCTGTTGGTTGGGTGTCATACCGCAAACCGGAAGGTTGGTTTGATTTCCTCTCGGGGCACATTGCTGGGTTGCGGATTTGGCCCTAGTCGGGGTGCATGTAGAAGGCAACCAACCAGTCGATGCTTCTCTTTCAAATCAATGTTTCTCTCTCTCTTTCTCCCTCCCTTCCCCTCTATCTAAAATCAAAAATAAATTAAAAAAGAAAAGAAAAGTGAATCAGTTATCAACTCTAGGAAAAACAAAATAGTTGTACAGGGAAGATATTGTGATCTTAGCATACTGTTCAAAAATTCACACGATTTGTATAGCTGTAATATTTTAAACTTGCGTACTTAACCAGATATTGGGGGGAAAGCGAGTTGTGTGTGAGAAGAATCACTAAATCTTCATTATGGTGAAAAGATATAGTTAATGTTGATAAATCAAGAACAACTAACACCTCTTTTACCATGGGGATAAGAAATATATCTGATATCTAATACTGATAAATTAAGAAATTTTAGTATAAACATTTTATTTAGAAAGATGGAAACAGAGGAGAATGGCCAGAAGAGTTGAAGCTGGGAGACTCTAAAGCACAGTGAAGAATGGTGAAGGGATTTCTGTCTTTCATTAGGAGTGTTTTAGTTCAATTTGACTTCTTAAAGTAAATGATTGCAATATTTTGATAAAAATAGAAATATTTTTAATATTTTTTCTTAGGTAGAGCTAATATCTAATATTAGGTAGAGCTGCTATGATTCCCCGTCTTGGTGGTGTGGCCTAATGTAGTAGGTGTCCTGTAGTGTCCTATGGCACAGTCTCTACTAGCACCCAAGCTGAGTACTCAAGCTGTGCCCTCTGTGCAGGCTGAGTACACCCTCCTCTTGTAGTGGAGCCTTGGTTGCTGTTGGCAGGTCAATGGGAGGGATTTACTCAGGCCAGTCAGCGTCAAGCTGAGACCACTGACCACCAACCTCTGTCCCCTGCGGAGGATCAGCTGTGAGGGTCAGGGTGGTGGTGCTCCGACATGATCTGTAGCTGTGCACTGGGTGCACAAGCTCTGGGTTTTCCCGGGGGTGTAGGCCATGGTCAGCCCCCACCTGTGTTATTCTCGGGGCCACCCCACATGAGCTATAAAACAATGTGCAGATGGCTGCTGCTTTTGTTAGGCTTGGAGGGTCCCAGGTGAAGCCAAGCTTTGAACCTAGGCTGGCTGCAAGTGCTGGGTCTGGGGCCACTTAGCAAGAGGTACATGGGTTGGGGGCTCACTGAGGCCAGCTGTTGCTTGTTTGAGAAGATTTAAAAAGTTGTGAAACATGAGCCAAGGCCAGCCAGTCATATGGAAGATCCACTGTTAACAGCTTGGGTGGGCTGATAAGTTGGGTGGGACAGAGCTTCAGGGGGTCTCCAGGGCAGGGCAAACAGTGTTAGCTAGGTTAATGGCATCTCAGATATGGCACCCACCTGCCATCTCTGTTACTCTGTGGGGGGAAGGTTCAGAAGGCCTTTCTGTTTGGGAGAAAGCTGACCCCCAGCTCTTGCCTTGATGCCAGACACTTCATTTCCACCTCATATGTCACTAATGCCTTTTAAGCTGCTACCCTGGTTCTGGAGCTCAGAGAGAGAGAGAGAGTGAGTCTGATTAAGTCTGCATTGGGTTCTTTAAGAGGAACTGCTTGGGGCTGCAGGTTTCTTCCACCAACTCAATCCCTGCTGGTTATCCCTGCAGCCAGAACTTAGGGGGACTTATCTTCTTGGTACTGGAACCCTGGGAGGGGGTGCCTGCTGTGGGGCTGGGATCCTGTGCTCCTGAGATATCCCTCCTGAATTTTTATCCTCCACGCATGGATGTGGGACCATCCCATTCTATGTCTCCACTCCTTCTACCAGTCTGGATGGATGTGGTTTGTTTAATTACATACTTGTCACACTTCTATTCAACTTGATGTCTGACAGTTATGAGTGATGGTTGTTGTGTAGTTTAGTTGTAATTTTGATGTGGTTGTGTGAGGAGGCAAGCTGTATTTACCTATGCCTCCATCTTGACAAGAAGTCCCAAAAAGCTTTTCTATTTGTCTTTCAAAGTATGATTGTGTATCATTTAAGTAAAGCCCCTGATTTCTTAAGACTGATCAATCATTTCAAAATATTGGTTGAAGCAGAGTTCCTATTAAAAAGCCATACATACTTTTGAAATTTAAATACATTATATTTTACTGAGAAGGAGTAAAGTCCGTGATATAAATGAGACCTCAGCATATACCAGTTATTTGAGTTGGCAACAAAAATGTAACTTTGACCATAATTCCTGTTTTTGTGTCAATGATTATCAACTATTTACTGATAGTACCCAAGTTTCATAGCCTACATATAAGAATTCGACCACATGTTGTATAAATATATTGATTTTCTACTCTTAACAAACATTCATTATAAGGAATTAGCAAATGGTTTAAGCATATATAAATCAGAAAGACAGATGTGTATTCATTGAGCAAATATTGATCAGTTTGCTAGGCACTGATCTGGGCATTAGGCATCAATGACCAAAAGCAGAGAGAAAACACCTGCAGTCTAGTGGGAGGAAGAATGGAGTCATAAAACAAACAGTAAACATAATAAGTTCATATAGTATATTAGAAATTGATAAAGGCTACACAAAAAGGAAAAGACTTGCAACATAGTGGGAAGAGTTTACAAGTGTAGAGAAGAGGAAGAACCTCGAGGAGATTGAGATGTGAGGTACATAGGAGAGTATGATGTTTTGGAATCTTAAAGCAAATAGAGGAGTATAGAAGTAAGGGAATGTCAATAGTCAGCTGCTCTCAAGTGAGTTGGACCTGAGAGAAGACTGTAGGATTTACCAACAGGAAGGTTACACTGGTGATGCTGACAAGTTTCAGTAACCGTGCTATTCCTTTTGGACCTGGAGGAAGGTTGAGAGGAAAGATAGTTACTGCTAAGCTCTCATTTTTTGTGGTCTTGTGACAGTACTGGTAGTTTGATCTTTGGTAAATAAACTTAACACCTAGATTGTTATTCAGAGAAAGCTTAGGATAATGTTGGGTTTGCTTGAATGTCAACCTGGTCCGTGTGAACAAATGGTTGTTAAAATTACATCAATAGCAGTAGGGAATGAGATTTCTGTTGAGGACCCCAAACCCAGAAATGCAGGAATTAGTCATTTGGTAGGTAACATCATTTAGATTCAGAAAAGCTAACTAAGAATCTGTGAGGTGTGGACATCCAGGTAGCATTTCTAGAGGTTGCCATAGAAAGAAAGAAAATAACTTACAGAGGAAAAAACTCAGAGCTGATTTTAACTTCATTTAGTCCACTAAGAAAAATAATACCAAGTCAGGTGGAGAATTTGCCTTATTTTTAGTTTAATGTGTTATTCTAGATTTAGAATATGTATGATTAACTTGGGGGTGATCAGAAATGTAACATTTAGGTGCTGTCCCCCTAGTAAGGGCATACTGAGTATATAGCAACATAATATGTGGGCTAAGATGAAGCTGTTCCAGATGATCTCTCTCAAAGTTAACTGATGGGAACTTCCCACCTTCAAGAATTTTTATTACCTTAGCAATGCTGTGCCAAGACTGCCGAAATACAGCTGTGGGTGCTGCGCTGACGCCCACATTGCCAATGTCAGGAAGGATGTACTCTTAAACCTCTAATTTATCTAATAATGTCTTTAGTGATTTGTGTAGGTTTGGCATTGTGAAGAAAATGCTTCCCGGCTTGGTTTATAACAAGAATTCAGTTTGCAGTCTTAAAATGTATATTGTCTTAAAATGCATGTGGAAGGTACTAAACAAGTCAGTTTAGAAAAAGATCTGAATAAAATAGTATCCTATCAATCTAACAGAACTTACTCATCCTTTTCACTTGAAAACGATGCAAACTAAATGTGTTTTTATGCTAGAATAATCTATTGTGGTTGCTGTTTTATAAACTAAGACGGCAGTATAGTGCTGAAAGAGAGCCAGCTTTCATATTCAATTACAATCTGACTCCTTTTCTCTAATGAGAAACCATAATTGAAAAATAAATTTAAAAAAATTTAAAAACAATAAATATATAAACTTTTCTTTAAAAATTTTTTTTAAATGACGGGACTATGTCAGCCTATAGAGTGGAAATAGAATAATAAACTCTCATAAATAAATATTTATAAAGAGGTAGGAAATAGTGCACTCTTGTTTGAAATACAGTTTCACAACCATTTGCTAACAATATGTGTCTCTTTAAGAAAGCAAGCTATTGGGAGAACCAAGATGGCGGCGTAGGTAGACACACTGCGCCTCCTCGCACAACCAGAACCGACAGAGAATCGAACAGCAAGGGGGACCAACACCAAGGAAACAGAAAATAATCATTCATCCAGACTGGTAGGAGGGGCGGAGACGGCACTGGGGTGGAGAGGACTCGCGTGGCTGTGGCGGGACTGAGACTGGCGGAGTGTGGGACAAATGGCGCAGGCAGTCCGAGCACTAGCAGACCCTGCGGTCCCACATTTGCACAGATAAACCCAGAGGGCCGGACTCAAAGTGGCGGAGAGTGGGGCAGGCAGAGTGGCGGATAGCACATTGCGGCACCACATTCGCCCACAGATAAACCGGACAAACGGCGGGCAGAGAAGCAGACCGCTGCGCAACCCAGGGCTCCAGCTCGGGGAAATAAAGCCTCAAACCTCTGATTGAAAGCACCCCTGGGGGTTGGGGCAGCAGCAGGAGAGACTCCCAGCCTCACAGGAGAGGTTGTTGGAGAGACCCACAGGGGCCTAGAGTGTGCACAGGCCCACTTACTCGGGAACCAGCACCAGAGGGGCCCAGTTTGATTGTGGGTAGCGGAGTGAAAGACTGAAATCCGGAGGAGAGTGAAGCGGGCGCCATTGCTCCCTCTCGGCCCCACCCCCACGTACAGCATCACTGCGCAGCGACCAGCATTACCCCGCCCCGGTGAACACCTAAGGCTCCGCCCCTTAAAGTAACAGACGCGCCAAGACAAACAAACAAAAAAAATGGCCCAAATGACAGAACACTTCAAAGCTCCAGAAAAAATACAACTAAGCGACGAAGAGATAGCCAACCTATCGGATGCACAGTTCAAAGCACTGGTTATCAATATGCTCACAGACTTGGTTGAATCTATTCGAAAAACAGATGAAAAAATGAAGCCTATGCTAAGAGAAACAAAGGAAAATGTTCAGGGAACCAATAGTGATGAGAAGGAAACTGGGACTCAAATCAATGGTATGGACCAGAAGGAAGAAACAAACATTCAACCAGAAAAGAATGAAGAAACAAGAACTTGGAAAAATGAGGAGAGGCTTAGGAACCTCCAGGACACCTTGAAACGTTCCAACATCCAAATTATAGGGGTGCCAGAAGGAGAAGAGGAAGAACAAAAAATTGAAAACTTATTTGAACAAATAATGGAGAACTTCCCCGATCTGGCAAAGGAAATAGACTTCCGGGAAGTCCAGGAAGCTCAGAGAGTCCCAAAGAAGCTGGACCCAAGGAGGAACACAACAAGACACATCATAATTACATTACCCAAGATTAAACGCAAGGACCTACGTCCAAGATTACTGTATCCAGCAAAGCTATCATTTAGAATGGAAGGGAGGATAAAGTGCTTCTCAGATAAGGTCAAGTTGAAGAGGCTCATCATCACCAAGCCCTTATTATATGAAATGTTAAAGGGAGTTACCTAAGAAAAAGATCAAAAATAGGAACAGTAAAAATGACAGCAAACTCACAGTTATTAACGACCACACATAAAACAAAAACGAGAGCAAACTAGGCAAACAACTAGAACATGAGGGTTGTCAATAGGGAGTGGGAGGGGGAGAGGGGGGTAAAGGTACAGAGAATAAGTAGCATAGATGATAGGTGGAAAATAGACAGGGGGAGGGTAAAAATAGTGTAGGAAATGTAGAAGCCAAAGAACTTATAAGTATGACCCATGGACATGAACTATGGGGGGGGAATGTGGGAGGGAGGGGGGTGGGCAGGATGGAGTGGAGTGGGGGGGGAAATGGGACAACTGTAATAGCATAATCAATAAATATATTTAAAAAAAAAAAAAAGTAAAGCATTAAAAAATAAAAATAAAAAAAATAAAAAAAATAAAAAAAAAAAAAAAAAAAGAAAGCAAGCTATACAAAATCTGAAGGATTCTTTCCTAACTAGTTGATTCACTGCAAAGATTGTTACATTTATCAAAATAAACATATATTTAACTTTTAAGAATACACCTAGTGTGTAAAGCAGAGTACCCTCATATTGCCTATAAAAGGAATATATAGAATTTATTTTCATTCTGTTGGCTTATGTCAGAGGTGGCAAACACAAGGCCCAAGGGCCGAATTTGGCCCTCCACCTCATTTTATCTGGCCCAGCATCTTGTTTCTACCTGGTGAGAGCGCTGAGCTCCTTGCCCCTAGTTAAGGAGTAGTTACATTTATACAGTCCTAAAATTACATTCAGCCCTTTGAAGGCAACCTCAAGGCTAATGTGGCCCCTGGTGAAAATGAGTTTGACACCCCTGGCCTATGTGAAAACATTTGTTTGGATCAAAAATGTGTCCTAATTTAAGCTGCCTTTGTCATATCTTTGAAATTCAAAATGTTATTTGAAATAAAATTATAGAATTAGAATTTTAGGCCTGGAAGAGGCTTTAGAGTTACTTTATTACAATTTCTTAATTTTCTAGTTGAAGAAACTGAGATCCAGAGTTTAAGCATCTTTTCTAAGGTTATACAGCTAGAATTAGAACTTGGCTTTTTAACTTTGTATATTTCTCCTATAACCTCCTATCTCCAACAAGTTAGTTGAATAGCAAATAAGTCTTCAGAAATTTTAGACTTTCTGTGTGTGCAACTATGTATGTCCAGCCTTCAAAGTCAATAGTGACCCCTAATTATTCTTTATCAGTTAAAAAGGTTCTTACAATAACAGAGGAAAATTGTAGTGTTTAAATTACAAAGAAAGTGATTTCTGAGTGACTGAGATATTAATGCATAGTCTTTAAAGCAATTGTCTGTAATATCTTTAGGTAACAGCCAAAGCAGTATTGAGAAGGAAGAACAAAGTTGGAAGTATCACACTACCTGAAATCAAACTATACTTTAAGGCTAGAGTAATTAAAACAGCATGGTACTGGCATAAAAATAGGTACTTAAATGAGTAGGACAGAGTAGGAAGTCTAGAAATAAACCTATGCTTATATGGTCAATTAACTTATCACGAAGGAGGCAAGAACATACAATGGGGTAAAGACAGTATCCTTAATAAATTATGTTGGGAAAACCGGACAGAGACATGCCAAAAAATGAATCTAGACTACTTTCTTAGACCATATTAAAAAATAAACTCAGAATGGATTAAAGACTTAAATGTAAGACTGAAAACCATAAAACTCCTAGAAGAAAACATAGGCAATAAACTCTTTGGCATTGCTCTTGGAAATATTTTTTGGATATGTCTCCTCAGGAAGGGAAACAAAAGAGAAAATAAACAAATGGGACTATATCAAACTAAAACAAAATTTAAAGCAAAGGAAGCCATCAACAAAACAAAAAGACAACCAACTAAATGGGAGAAAATATTTGCCAGTGGTACATCTGATAAGGGGTTCACATCCAAAATACATGAAATGCATACACCAAAAAAAGCCCCAACAATGTGATTAAAAAATTGGCAGAGGACCTGAATAGGTAGACACTTCTCCAAAAAGGACATACAGATGGCCAACAGATGTATTTTAAAAGATGTTCAACCTCAATCATCAGGGAAATGCAAATTAAAACCACAATGAGATACCACCTTACACCTGCCAAAATGACTATCATTAATAAATCAACAAACAACAAGTGTTGGTGAAGATGTGAAGAAAAGGGAACCCTCATGTACTGTACTGTTGGTGGGAGTGCAGATTGGTGCAGTCACCCTGGAGATTTCTCATAAAATTAAAACTAGAACTACTATGTGACCCAATAATTCCACTTCTGGATATTTGTCAGAAGAAATCCAAAACACTGACTCAAAAAGATATATGTGCCCATATTCACTGCAGCATTATTTACAATAATCCAATATATGGAAGCAACCTAAATGTCCATCAGTAGATGAATGGATAAGGAAGATGTGGTACATGCAGGGGTGGGCAAAAGTAGGTCTACATAATACAAATAAATAATACAAGAATAAACTGTGTTTTGTGTACTCACAACTGTAAATGTCGTTTTCCCCACCCCTGTGTATACAGTGGAATATTGCTCAGCCATAAAAAGAATGAAATCTTGCCACTTGCAACAACATGGATGACCTGGAGGGTATTAGGCTAAGTGAAATAAGTCAGACAAAGACAAATTTCATAATATTTCACTTAAATGTGGAATCTAAAAAAGAAAGGAACAAACAAAACAAACGAACGTGTAGATACGGAGAACAAATTAATGGTTGCCAGTTGGGAAGAAGTTGGGGGTGAAGGGTGAAAATACTGACAGGTATTAGTAAGTACAAATTTCCAGTTACAAAAATAGTCACTGTGATACAAGTACCTCACGTGTAATATGGTCAATAATATTGTAATAACTATGTATGTGTCAGATGGTTTCTAGACTTATCTGAGTGATCACTCTGTAAGGTATAAAAATGTCTAATTGCTATGTTGTATACCTGAAACTAATACAGTATTGTATGTCAACTGTAATTAGAAAATAATTAAATAAAGAAACCTAGAAAAATCTATAGGTAACAAAGACCCATATATAATAAATGCCTGTATCCACTAATCATGATAATGATTTGGGTAGTTCCCATAATGATTGTATCAGTCTGTTTGACCTGCAATTCAAATTACCATAGACCGGATGGTTTATAAACAATAGCAATTTATTTCTCACAGTTCCGTAGGCTGCAGTGTCCAAGATCAAGGTGCTGGCAGATTTGCTGTCTGGTGATGATGTGCTTTGTGGTTCACAGATGACTGTTTTCTCCTTGTTGTCCTCACGTGGTTTAAGGGGCGAGAGCACTCTTATAAGGGAATGGCAGCGATCCCATTCATGGGGGCCCAACCTTCGTGACCTGTAATGGCTGTTCAAAGGTCCCATCTCCAGTTACCAGCATATTCGGGATTAGAATCTCAAAATATGAATTGGAGGAAGGGGGACATAAACTTTCAGTTCACAACAGTGATTTAACATCTGCTTCATCCTGAAATAATGCTCCCAGATATACTGTATGGCTTTTTAAATGTCTAATTTGGAAAAAGACTGATTTAAAATAAAACAAAATAAAATAATTTATATAAACATTGACAAGTACTGAACTGGTGAAGGTCATTAGAATGCAGTTGTATTTTTGTAATTCAAAATCTTCCAAGCATATTTTGGGCTGTGGTTATTTTTGAAATAGAATTGAAGAGTCAAGATTGACCTACCCAGAGAAATATTTTGAGGATAAAGGTGACACTAGCCAATGTGAGCAGCAGGGAAGAACAGTCAGAATATTCATGAATTTGAGTTTTATGTATTATCTTGTATGTGTCTGAAGAACATATATTGTTACTTTAAAATAAAATCTGTGCCTTGTTTACAGAGTTTAGTTTATGAAACTTAATAGAGTCTGGACTTTTGCTTTATGATATATAACATCAAGAAAGCCATACACAGAAATTCAAATACACATGCATGTATTCATTAACATAACTACCTTTCATAAAGTGGAATGTTTATGTGACTAAACTTAAAAATTAAAATTAAATGGACCCCTATTAATGATACTTCAGCATTGTTCAGAGGGAGTCATACATATAGTTTATATGTGAGGTAGACATAAACTAGACAAGGATTTTATTTTTATCTATGAGTATATAAAGTCTGCACTTTGACATCTAAAACAAACAAGAAAGTAACAAGTTGGCATAAAAACACATTTCCTCTTGTTGTCAGGACATGAATTACTTGAAGATAGGAATGATAAGCACCTTAGATACATTTAACAAATAGCAAAGGCTCATTTTTGGACTGTATTTGAGGGACCTGGCTAGATTAATCTGACTTCAAAAGAGCCAGTGCCCCAAAATGACACACACTGCAAAAGTTAAAAAAAAAACTTCTAATCATACTCCAGCAATGTTCTCAATATATTAACATTTGTGACCCCAGTTCTCCAAATTGCCATGAGTATTGGCCCTTCTCTGGTATTTGCTATGTAATACATTTGCCTAACTTTAAAACCTTCTGTATCATGATCATCCAAGCATTGAATGAGAAATGATGAAAAAAAGCAGTTTGCTATGTTATTATCATGTTATTCACTCCTGGTAATTCTCTTGAAAATGACAAGCTTTAATGATAAGCTGTTATTTGAGTTGTATCAAATTTTCTCTGATGTGACTATGTTTTAAAATATATTTGCAATTCTGACTTTTTAGAAATAATCACTTTCAATTCAGAGTCAAAACCACAAGAACTTATTCTGCTGATAGCTTTCTGACATGTAGGAATAGCTGATGTGGGTGCAGCATCTAGCTTGATGTTTTATATCTAGCTATTAGTCAGCTAATCTTCCTCCCTACTTCACTGAAAATATTTTCATTCTGTCTGACAAAAGGTAAAAAATTGCATTAACTGTGACTAAAAATGTATTGTAGGTGACACATTGATGAGACTAATGGTTCTTTCCTTATTCTTGAAAAGTTTTCATAGTCTTACCTTTGGTGAACCTAGATCCAGATAGTTGAATAATTACACAGAAGAGATCCTTTTTTTGTTTCTGCCCAAGAGAGAGGTGTAGGTAGATACACTTTGCCTCCTCATACAACCAAAAGAAGGACAGCAACAATTTAAAAACAAAAACAATCACAACTGCCAGAAAATCAAACTGTGTGGAAGTCCAACAACCAAGGAGTTAAAGAAGAAACATTCACCCAGACAGGTAGGAGGGGCAGAGACAGGCAGCAGGGTTGGAGAGGGCTCAAGGCAAGGCAGTGGCTGGAAGACTGGGCAGTCCCACATTTGTGTGCAGATTAAACTGGGAGGAACAACTGGGGAGCGAGACAGACCACCCAAACTAGGGTTCCAGTGCAGGGAAATAAAGCCTCAAAACCTCTGACTGTAAAAACCTATGGGAGTTGTGGCAGTAGGAGAAACTCACAGCCTCACAGGAGAGCTCATTGGAGAGACTCACAGGGTCCTAGAATTTACACAAACCCACCCACCCAGGAATTAGCATTAGAAGGGCCCAATGGGTAGTGGAGAAAGTGACTGAAAGTCAGCCAGGAGCCAAGCAAGATGCATTGTTCCCTCTGTGACCCCTCCCCCCCCACAGTGCCACAACCCAGTGACATGGGTTGCCCCACCCTGGTGAATAACTAAGGCTCCCCACTTTACTATGTAACAGCTGCATGGAGACCAGAAAAAAAAAAAAAGGCCCAAATGAAAGAACAGATCAAAGCTCCAAAAACAGAACTAAGCAATGAAGAGATAGCCAACCTATCACATGCAGAATTCAAAATATTGGTAATCAGGATGCTCACAGAAATGGCTGAGTATGGTCACAAAATAGTGGAAGAAGTAAAGGCTATGCAAAGTGAAATAAAGGAAAATGTACAGGGAACCAACAGTGACAGTTAGGGAACTGAGACTCAAATCAACGATTTGGACCAGAAGGAAGAAATAAACATTCAGCCAGAACAGGATGAAGAAACAAGAATTCAAAAAAATGAGGAGAGGCTTAGGATCCTCTGGGACTTTAAACGTTCCAACATCTGAATCATAGGCGCCAGAAGGAGAAGAGGAAGAGCAAGAAAGTAAAAACTTATTTGAAAAAATAATGAAGGAGTACTTCCCCAATCTGGCAAAGGAAATAGACTTCCAGAAAGTCCAGGGAGCTCAGAGAGTCCCAAAGAAGTTGGACCCAAGGAAGCACACACCCAAGGCACATCATAATCACATTGCCTGAGAATGAAGATAAAGAGAAAATTTTAAAAGCAAGAGAAAAGGAGAGAGTTACCTACAGTGGAGTTCCATAATCCTATCAGCTGATTTCTCAAAAGAAACCTTGCAGGCAAGAAGAGGCTGGAAAGAAGTATTCCAAATCATGAAAGCCAAGGACCTACATCCAAGATTACTCTGTCCAGCAAAGCTATCATTTAGAATGGAAGGGCAGATAAAGTGCTTCCCAGATAAGGTCAAGTTAAAGGAGTTCATCATCACCAAGCCTTTACTATATGAAATGTTAAAGGGACTTATCTAAGAAAAAGATGATCAAAAATATGAACAGTAAAATGACGACAAACTCACAACTATCAGCAACTGAACCAACCAACCAAACAACACCCCCCCCAAACCAAAAACAAACTAAGCAAACAACTAGAACAGGAACAGAATCGCAGAAATGGAGATCACATGGAGGGTTATCAGTGGGGAGGGTGAGAGGGGAGAATTGCGGAAAAGGTACAGGGAATAAGAAGCCTAAATGGCAGGTGCAGAATAGACAGGGGGAGGTTAAGAATGGTATGGGAAATGGAGAAGCCAAAGAACTTACATGTATGATCAATGGATATGAACTAAGAGGAGGGGAATGCTGGTGGGAGGGGGGTGCAGGGCCAAAGGGAATAAAGGGGGGGAATGGGACAAGTGTAATAGCATAACCCATAAAATATATTTTAAAATATCCTTTAAAAAAAACCCCGGGGAAACAAAAGTACAATAAAGGTTTTCAGATAATTTTAAATGTTTTAAAACAAACCAATGGACCAAGTAAATGTTATACCATTAGTATAAAGTCCACTTAGACAAAATATTTGGATGTGTTCAGTTTTTCATAGTAAAATGTGATTGAAAGGTAAAGACAAGCAATGCTGACAAAGAATTCCAGTGTATGAAGGAAAATACATCTCACCCGGATTACAGCAGTTTCCTTATTGATCACTCTCCTTCATTCTTGCTTACTTCCAATTTCCTTTGCCAGAGCAAAGCAATATTTTAATTAGTATTACCTTAATAATATTTAATATTTGAAGTAATATTTTAATGAATGTAATTCTCTTGCTCACAATCTTCAGTGACTTCCCATTGCATTTTGTGGAAAATCCAGATTCGTTACCATGGTCTAAAAGGTACATGTAACTGATCTCTGCCTGTTCCTCTGACCACATTCTCTGCCATTTTTCCCCTTACGCACTATACTTCATCTTCTCTGGGCTTCTTTCAGTTCCTCAAACATACCAAACGCTCAGAAAGGGTCTGTCTGTACACATGCTGTTTCCTCTGCCTGGAGTATTCTTTCCAAAATTCCCACCTCAACATAACTGAAGCTTTCTCATCCTTAAAGTTAGGGCATTCCTGACCATTCTAAATAGGTACTCCCTCTCTTACTCTCTTTCACTGTATCCTTTATAAAACTTGTCCCAATTTTAAGTTATATCTTATTTGTCTACTTATTATATGTCTCTCTATTTGGACTGTATGCTCCACTAGGTCAGGGGCTATTTCTGTATTATTCACCAGTATATACACTCAGTGCACAGGCAGAGTGCGGGGCTCATAATATGTACTCAAATGAATATGTGTTGAATACTGTTTAAAGGTACAGTTTTCTTTTGAGGTAATAAATCAATAAGCAATTATTAATAATGTTGAATGTATTACTTTTTAATTCTTACTGAAATAGCCTTTTATTTTTCTCTTTTCAGTAATTGCCCTTCCTTTTTGGCTGCTGCTTTAGCCAGAGCCACATCAGATGAAGTCCTTCAGAGTGATCTTTCTGCACATTACATCCCAAAGGAAACAGATAGCACGGAAGGGACTGTGGGTGAGTACCATTCTACATTATTTGTTTGAAAAGATTAAAATCTTCTCCTGTGTCGTGCTCCACAGAAAACATCTGCCAAATACTAACTCTAATTGTGATCACCTACTGATTAACTGTAGAGTGGCAGAGAGAGGAAAAAATGCAAAACATTTCTTTTTTCAAGCTAATAACAGGAGGAAAAGACAGAAAGCAACAGGTATATTTTGAAAATATGTCAAGATAATTAGAGAAAGATATCATAAAAGGATATTATCATTAATATCTAGACAAATGGGAAGAGTAAAGTGAGAAATGCGAAGACAACAGAAAAGATGAGTGAGGGAGAGGAGAGTTTGCGCAAAACCTATTTAAAATTTTAGCTTACCTTTAAGACTCCAAGTAAAAAAAAAGTCAGATATAAAAATTCAGGAAACCTCATTAATTATACTAAATTTTATATATATACAGCCCTTTATGGTAGCAATGCAAAATGTGATTTAATTGCATGGATCATTGTACTGCTTTTTTTCCAGGCAAATTATGAGACTTTATTTATTAAAGAAGGCATATTTATTAATGTATTAGACTTATACATATTTGACAGTTTCTAAAGACATACTGATTTTTATAAAAATTAGGGAATTACTAAAAATTGTTAAGGAATTTTAATACTTCATTCTATTGTTTTGAGCATTTGCCTTTAAACATGGTACGTAAGGAGCAGAGCATACATTAATGAATCAGAGTGGCTAGATTCCAGAGAATCTGAGGCAGGTATAACAGTAAACATTCCTGTTCTTCCTTTATCTCTCTAGATTGTTTTTTAAAAGATTTTATTTATTTATTTTTAGAGAGAGGGGAAGGGAAGGAGAAAGAGAGGGAGAGAAACATCAATGTGTGGTTGCCTCTCGCGCATCCCCTATTGGGGACCTGGCCTGCAACCCAGGCATGTGCCCTGACTGGTAATCGAACTGGCAACCCTTTGGTTCGCAGGCCCAATCCACTGAGTTTGGTGCTCAGTCCACTGAGCTACACCAGCCAGGGTTCTCTAGATCATTTTTGACAGAGAATTGGTAAAGAGGGAATTCCTCTGCTTGTTTTTATTGAGAGCAATTGATTCACTTGGAACCAGATTATTCCAGAGGCAAGTCAGTTGTAATTCCTGCTACAAAGCAACAAAGCATTGGTCTTTCCCCTGGTCCTGATGCATGAAGTTAAAGTCCTCTAATGACAAGGGAAGGGAGATTAAATTCTGCTTCATTGCAGCCAGGCTGACTCAGCTCCAGCTCAGTACAGTGACATTAAAAGGAATTACTCATGAGAGTAATTCCCCTAACTGGTATGGCTCAGTGAGCTGGGCATCATCCCACAAACTGAAAGGTCACTGGTTCGATTCCTGGTCAGGGCACATACCTGGGTTGCAGGCCAGGTCCTCAGTTGGAGTGTGAGAGGCAACCAATCAATATTTCAAGCATCAATGTTTCTCTCCCTCTCTTTTTCCCTCCCTTCCTTGATCTATCTATCAATCAATCAATCAATAAAAAAAATCTATCTTTTAAAAAAAGTGAAGGAAGCTGCCAAATTGTTAAAAAAAAAAATTTACGAGTAATTTACAGCTGTTAGGGAGTACACTACTACTTTGAACAATTTTCTCTTTCTCACACTCTTTTTAATTTTATTTTCTATTTCAAGCAGCAATTATTTAAATACTAATTTTCTATACCATTCTCTGCAGAAGAAGAACACTTAAAGTAGCAAGATTGAAGTGTTGCCCTACATGCCTACTTTGAAAGAATTTTCTGACACCCCTCCCCCGTGAGATAGCAAAAGTGAAATGAAGGTTTTGGTTTTTTATTTTGGTGGGTATTATTGATCATTCTGATTTTATATCTTTCCAAGAAATTATAATAATTCAAGACTATTTGCATGTCTTTAATCTGTTTAACCCACAGGTGGCAAACACAAGGCCCGACCTTGTTGTATCCTGCCCAGCACCTTGTTTCTACCCAGCAGCAGTGCCGAGCTCTTGCTTAACTGTTAAGGAGTAGTTACATTTATACAGTCCTAAAGTTACACTCGGCCCTTTGAAGGCAACGGCGAGGCAGATGTGGCCCCCGGTGAAAATGAGTCTGATACCCCTGGTTTAACCCAGATCACTCAATGTGAACTGCGCTGAGGAGAACCTCTGTAGGGCATGTAGTATTTCTCCATAGATCAGAGTGAGAAATGAACACACTGAATAAGGCCTGCTGTTACTGGCTTAAAGGCCTTGAAGTCCCCACTGAAATGCCTTTTGTCTTTAAAAAAAAATCTCACCAAACCATTATTATAGGAAATGTTAAAGGGACTTATTTAAGAAATGAAGATCAAAACTATGAACAACAAAATGGCAATAAATACATTCTTGTCAACAATGGTATCTAGAAAACAAACTAAGCAAAGAAAAACAGAGACAGAATCATGGATATGGGGAGCGTTTTGATGGTTGCTGGATGGGAGGAGGATATAGGGGAATGGGTGAAGAGGTGAGGGGTTAAGAAGTACAATTACATGGTCACAGAATAGCCACAGGGATGTAAACTACAGTATGGGAAATGGAGTAACCAAAGAACTCATGGCATGATCCATGGACATGATAAATGGTAGGGGAATTGCCTGAGGGGGTGGAGGTACTGGGTGGAGGAGGGCAAAGGGGAAGAACTGGGACAACTGTAATAGCATAATCAATAAAATATAATTTAAAAAATCTTTAAAGTTCTCATGTTTCTATCATCCCTAAGAGGTTTGCTAAACAACCTTGTGTATCTGTTGGTACAGATTTAGTTTAGATGTAATGCCTGTCCAGACAACCTAAAATCAATTTGAAATATCCCAGTATAAAAATTAGAAACAAGAAGGGGGAAATGATCACTAATACAGAGGAAATTAAAAGAATTATTAAAATATTGTGTGAATAAATTTGAAAACCTGGGTACTTTCTAGAAAAATACTAATTAACAAATTTTACCTAACAAAAAAGACATCGGGAAGATTGTTAAGGAGCTAGCTATCTTTGCAAAAGAAAAAAGAGTAGGTGATTGTCCAGGTGAACAATTTCAAATGATCAAAGATAGATAATTCCAGTGCTTTTTAAAATAAATTATTTAATTTTATTAAAAAGGAAAAATTTTTTTACAGCATAACAGTGATACCAAAACTTAGACCAGTGGTCTGAGACAAAATTTAAAAAGGAAATGAGAGATCAATCTTAGTAACCAATATTAAATATAGTAAGTAAAATATTGGTAACATTGAATATAACAGTTAATTCATTTGATGAGTGTTTTATTGAGAGCCTATAATATACTTAGCACTGTGCTGGCAAAATAGCAGTGAGCAACATAATTTATATGTTAATAGCCAAAAAAACCAGATAATCTGTAAAAGATGCCCAAAGAAGCATTTGATAAAATTCAGTATCTCCTCCTTTTTAAAAGATAGTTAATAAAGTAGAACCAGATGGATACATCTTGGAAATTGTAGAAAAGAATCTGGCTCACACCAAAATCTAGCATTTATGTTTAATGTATGTATATACTCCAGAATATTTTGGTTGCCATGTGGCCACTAACACACTCACACTGGCTTCAGCAAAACAAAATGTATTGGCTACCCTTCAGGGTAAGGGCCACACAGCTAGATTTAAGGCTTCACATAATGTCATCAGAACCTGGCATTGCTCCAACTCTCAGCTGTACTCTCTTTCGTTTTGATTTTATTTTCAGGCTCCATGCAGTGTCAAGACAGCTATTAGGAGCACCAGGTCTCCATCTGCCCAGGTTCAAATCAAGCAGGAAAATAAGTGTAATTTTCCTCAGTTGCTCTTCTGTAAGTCACAAGATTTACTCTAACCAGCTCAGCTTGGATTAATTTCCCATTCCTGAACCAATCATGGGCACAGGGATCTGATTTTCTAATTGCCTGGATCTCCAGATGCACATGGACTGTGAATACGGAAGGAATGTTCCTGGTTAAAAGGGGAATGTTTTCTGGGTGGCAAATAACACATTAAAGCAAAGTTCAGACTCAAAATAGCAAATAATGAGGAATAAATTCATTAAGAAATACGAAGGACCTATGTTAAAACTCTATTGAGCAATATAAAAAAGGATTTAAATTAGTGAAACCATATAGCTTGTTGCTGGAGAGATTCAGTATGAAAAAAATGTCATTTTCTCCCAAATAACTTTACCAATTCAATATGATCCCAAACACAATGGCAACCGATTTCTTCCCTAACAGTTGTCAAAATAATTAGGAAGTTCATCTAGAAGAATAAACACGTCAAAGCAAAGTGACATCTTTTAAAATTAAGGATAGTATGCCCTGGCTGGTGTGGCTCAGTGGGTTGAGCGCCAGCCTGCAAACCAAAAGGTCGCCTGTTCGATTCCCAGTCAGGGCACATGCCTGGGTTGCGGGCCAGGTCCCCAGTAGGGGGCGTGTGAGAGGCAACCAGTCAATGTGCATGTTGATGTTTCTCTCTCTCTCTCTCTCTCTCCTTCTCCCTCCCTTCCCCTCTCTCTAAAAATAAACAAAATCTTTAAATAAAATAAAATTAAGGATAATAGGTAGGAAAACTAGTCCACATGATATTATTATGTATAAAGTTGCAGTAATTTTAAAAGAATGGAACCACTGTAGAAATAGATGGAAAGGTCAGTGGAGCAGAATAGGTGATCAAGAAGCATACAAATACTTTAACATGTTAGTGATTATATAATTTTTATAAGTTTGCATGTTCATTTTTTCCATAAACATCTACCAGAACCCTGCTATGTGCTAGGTACTATACTATGACTAATTTCTATCTGCAGTCTAATTCAGGAAATGCAGAGCATGGGTGCTAGAGTCAGATCTATCTGGGCTTGGGAACAGTTTTCTCTGATTGTGAAGTGTTCTGGAAACATAGAATGTAGCAAATACCCCCAAAATACTACCTGTCGTTAGAGGCTGTGGTAAGAGCTTTAAAAGATGTAAACAAACAGTAGTGGGAAGATAAAGGAAGGACTAACTGGGAGGGGTAATGGGCAGTTCTAGTGTTTTACTAAATGTTAGCAGAAGCTGGTATTGCGCCCCCTAACCAGTTTAATCTGTCTACACCAGCACGGTCCAGCAGACAGCACAGTGATGAAAATGTTCTCTACCTGTGTTGTTCAGTGCGGTGGCCACTGGCTATATGTACTTACTGAGCACCTGAAATATTGCTGATATGACAAAAATACTGAATTTTAAATTTTATTTAATTTTAATTAAGTAGCCACATGTAGCTAGGAAGCTACTGTATTGGACAATCCAGGTCTATATGATAAGAGTAATATATAAATCAAAGAATGATATGATGGTTTATATTATAATCTGGGAATGTGGTAACTATCATGATAGTTAATATCAGTTATTTGTTTCACCCAACTCTATTTTCCTTCAAAGTTTCTGAATTCGTTTATCGTTCTGCCATCCTCTATTGTGACTGAGTCAAATACACACCAAATGCAAGGTCCAGATGGGTTGGAGTAATACAAACAGGTAATTTCTGGCTGAAAGGGACAATCTCTGGCAACTGGTACTTAAAAAATAGAGATTGGAGTTGCTTAAACCAATCAAAATGTTGGGTTGTCTCTTGACCTCAGTTTTCCCCTTATACATATCTCCTCAGGTTTTATGTATTCTTTGAAATTCTTTTCTTTCCAATGTGCCCTTTTTTAGTTATATAAAAATGTCAGTGGGACAAAGCCACAAAACATGGTTTACCACCCTGTATTATGTTAAGGCGAAAAAATGCAACAAAAACCTTGAGGTCAGTTTCTGAACATTTTAAAAAGAAATTTGAATGAGAAAATGTAACTGTAGTCACAGATTTAGGCAATGGCAGGGCAAGGGATATAAAACGAGACCCTTAAGTTCCCAGGCCATCGTAAGAACACACAGTGCCTCTTCTCGGGGACCTGTGTTGTGGACTGCAGGAGGCACGCGTAGCATCGCCCATCTGGTGCACATTTTCTCAGGCTGTCAAGCTATATCTGACTTAGCAATTGAGAGTACCAATTTTTTTTTTTTTTAAACCTAGGATGTAGGAAGAACCTCTACAACACTGGCCCGAAAAAACCTAATCTCCCTTTGGTTATTTCAGTAGCTGCGACTTGAATAGAAGACAACTGGAGTGGAGATGATAGGAGACAATCTGGGCAATAGTATTCAGTGTTGCTTAAGAGGCTTTCTTTCCCATCTGTCCACACACTGAGGGATGCAAGTCAGCCTCAGAAGTCAGTTAGTCGGCGCCAATGAATAGGTCAAATAGTAGACTTAATAGTCTAGGGTAAAGTATCCTCTGATTGCTCTTTTTATCTATCCAAGGTTATGCACGTAGACAGAATTTGAGTACTTTTTCCTTAGAGAAATAGAAAGCTTTGTTAACCTGTTGGCTAAACTATTTAAGCTATTGCCTAAAGCTGTAACTTAAAAATACATCAAATAACAAAAATTTACTTCCAAATTATAATCAGTTAAGGAGAGAAAAGTTAGGTAACTGGGAGGAGGTAAAGAGGCTGGGAAGAGGGAGACCAAGACAAATGGTAAGTAAGGTAAACTCTTCCGATTCTTGTAGTTTGTAAATAAATCATCTGTTGCTCATAGGCCTTTCATGTTCCAGTTAGCTGGATAACCACTGTTCAGTGATTCTTCGAGGCTCTCCAGATGGTAACCATGGCTGCTGACCAAAGTGCACCAGGGCCTTGCACTCGAGAGCAGTGTCCGGAACACTGGTGTGGGCTAGAAAAAATCCAGCCTGGGCAAAGAGCCAGCCCTGACCAGAGGTTTTCTCCTCGTGACATAAGGATTATCTTAGTGCAGCTGCTGGCTGACTTTCTACTAGGTTGTCATTTTCTCCCTTCAGAAGCAACATTTCATTTCTCTTGAGAAGGAGGAATTTCTTCTATTGAGGAGTTGGACTAATGTGACCTACTTCTGTCTTTTATCAGTCAGGCAAGAGAAAAGCAGTTTTATAAGGCTCTTCATTGGGGGTTTCTCTGTTTCTTTCACAGAGATTGAGACAGTGAAATTGGCCCGTTCTGTCTTCAGCAAGCTACACGAGATTTGCTGCAGCTGGGTGAAAGACTTCCCTCTCCGCAGGAGACCCCAGCTTTATTATGAGACGTCAATCCATGCGATCAAAAACATGCGCAGGAAAATGGAGGACAAACACGTCTGCATTCCCGACTTTAATATGCTCTTCAACCTAGAGGTAAAGGGCGCTTCTGAAGTCAATGAGACTTGAGAAAAATACCTTCACAGTCCTGTTTTCTAACAACTAATGTACTATCTCTGGTAGGTTGGAATAGAACTAAAGGCAAAATGACACAAATTTGCTTGCATTAGACAATAGGAAAGGAACTTTTTTTTTTTGAATAGGTGACACATTCATGTGGTTTAGAATAGGAACATAAAACCTTTCTTATCTTTGTCAAACACTCAGCTCCCCTCCATGAAGGCAAGGGAATTACCAGTTTCTTGTGTAATGTTACAGAGCTATTCTATAAACATACAAGTAAAAAAGAAAACTGTTATATCGCAATAAAGCTGTTTTTTTTAAAGAAAACTGTTTGATAGTATAATCAAGCGGTGTTTATTAAGTTCCCACATTACTGTGTTGCTAAAGCAGCATAAAACATAAACATAAAAGAAAGAATTTGAGACAGTTTTTTGATTTCATGTGATTTTTTGTTTTAAATCTTGGTTTCTGAGATAGGAAAGTAGCTGGAATTCCATTTCCAGAATCACTGTGACTGACAAATGGGATCATATGAGCCTTGTCAACTTAATAACCATGTTCTTATTAGATTCCTCTTCTCTTTTTATGAAGTGTATTATGTTCATGCAAACGGAGGTAGGTTTGTTTCCTTTGCCTGTCACTTGCCTCTTTCCTACACTCAAGTCCTAACTTAGAAACTACAGTGCAGCAATTTCTACAAAGCACGGTATTTTCTGCATTTAGCAGTTCAGTTTAAAGTTTAGCCGTCAAGGCCTGATAAGCAGTGATGGTGGGTTGGCAATCGGCACTTAGCTTACAAGACAGATCTGGTATGTCTTTGTTTCCAGATGCTACCCTGCCCATGCAGATGCAGCCCACAGGATGTTTGGCTTGGCCTGTTTGATACAACACTGTTAGTAATAATAAAAAATGGGGAATGATTTAAATTACTACATATAGGCAATGTTAACTATGATCTGCTCATAAGATGCATAGTACATATCCATTGAAAGTTATATCTTTGAGAATACTTAATGACATGGTAGAAATGCTAATGACATGATTAATGATAAAAAGCAGGATATAAAATTCTGTGTTTAGTATGATCTAATTTTATTGAAAAATGTATATGTATAGAAAAAAAGGTTATCTGTGGATGGTGGAATTAGAGATATTTATTTACTTCTTTACACTTCCTTTATCAGGCCATATAAATGTATACCATCTTTATAATAGGAAAAACATCAGGGTTTTTTTTCTTCTAAATTTAAGAAGCTATACTAATTATTTAAGAGATCCATTTGGCTCCTCTGCTTCTTCTGATGCTACACTAAGAGTCTCCCCCCATTGGTCTCAAATTGTTTAGTTATATTCTCATGTCCCAATAAAAGTATTCTTGCCCCTACCCCTTGGTGATAATCCCACAACAGCTCACTTCTCATTTAAAAACTGCTTATAGATGCTGTTTTTTGATTTTACCCTTATCCTGCCAATTGAGTTGTTTAAAAATGACTACTTCTTTTCAGTACAGGTAGAAATTCTATATGTCAGGAATGTTTTTCTAGATAGTTCTGTTTAGTGAATCTTCAGTGGCATTACAGATGGTGTTCATTAGATCGCCAAATTAACTAGTTGTAATGTCTGTAGTAGATACAGACTTCATAATGTTACCATTATTATGTGGACATTTGTATGTGGGACTTTTATAAATGCAGTATACCCTTTAAAAGAATTTTTCCAAATTACAAATATACATGTTGTTTTGGTAGTCCTTCCAAATCCCCACGATAGAGCAACTCATCCCTTCCTAACAGATGGGAAAACAAGCCCAAGAAAATTATATGATTGAATTTGTATACTTGTTATGTTAGAATGACAGGACCTGGACTCACCCAGGCTCCTAGAGCACAGGACCGTGAAACACTTACAAATGAAAATCATTACATACTGTTGCCTGCAGGGAGTCCCGGATGTAGAGGTCAGTGAGTTACAGATCTCCCAAGCAAGCTAGATCTGAGATTTAAACACTTGAGTTTAAGAAGCAAACTACTTAATGGTTTTGATGTCATCTTGTGATTAGGCTTCCTTGGTCAGGACGGAGCACAGGTTCGGAAGCCTTTCCTCTGGCACTTATTTTAGCACTTCCAGCAGTGGGTGGGTGGGCAGGCGGGCAAGGAAGAGGGAAGCTGAATCTTGAATTAGGGGACAAGGTAAAGTGTTACAGGGCATTTGGACAAATGTTGTGGTTCAAGCTTTGCCAACTAGTTTAGACTGTTATTTATGGTGAGATTTCATGTGACCATGAATGATTTATTAGGGAGATTTTATAATTTAGAAGTATGTATATGCTATCATTATCTCTTTATTTTAAACGACATAATATAATTGGCCTTGTTGTGTGCTGGAAGGCCAATTACTTTCTATTGTTCTTAGTTTCTAATTTTATGATTAAAATGCTTTTCTTTTTGGAAAAGAACTTAATCCAGAACAGCTTTTGTTCAATTCCTCCTCATACCTTCTCTTTCCTTCGTCTCCCCTCAAAATTGTAATAGCAATTTTGAAGCAAATGCATGTGGGTGGTTTCCATGGTGCAAGACAACAACTTTCAGAGAGAGGGCACTTCAGTCTGAGCTAATGAGGCGTGATGTGCTCCAGTGCGCTGATGTAAACACAGATGCCCTAGTACTGCAGGTATTTTAGCAGTCGATCGGCCATGTCAGAAAAGGGAAAGATTGGGTCTCATTATCTGGTGACAAATGCAGTCGAGGGGGATGGACTACAGTGCAGGGGATTGGCTCACTGAATCATGCTGCACCTAACTCCCTTCACTGTTTCTGGGTTTCTTTTGACAGGACCAGGAAGAACAAGCTTACTTTGCAGTGTTTGATGGCCACGGAGGAGTGGATGCTGCCATTTATGCCTCCGTCCACCTGCATGTTAACTTGGTACGCCAGGAGATGTTCCTCCATGATCCTGCTGAGGCCTTGTGCCGGGCCTTCCGGGTCACTGATGAGCGGTTTGTGCAGAAAGCAGCCAGGGAGGTACGCCTTTTTCTCATAAATTCCAGTCATTACTGCACTAGCTGAGCTCAACTTGGTCTGTGGTTAAAGGGATATTTGGATTTTCTCTTTTGGGACAGGCATTATTATTATCCTCACCCAAGGCTATACTTACTGGTTTTTAGAGAGAGGGGAAAGGAGGGAGAGAGGGAGAGAAACCTTGGTGCAAGAGAGAAACATCAATCACTTGCCTTCTTATACACACCCTGACTGGGGACTGAATCCCCAGCCCAGTCCTGGGCCCTGACCAGGAATCATACCTACGACCTTTCGGTTTACAGACAATGTTCCAACTAGCTGGGCCCCACCAGCCAGGGCAGGGATTATCGAGAGTTCTTTTCCAAACTTTGCTCTTGACCTACAGTACTGGATTCTTTAGAAGTAGTAATTCTGTCTTCAGGAAGTTTTTAGTGGGGTGCTATGATGTACTGTACAGAAACTCCCAAGCTCTGATTTTCTAGAAAGGTTGTCCATTGCTGGATTTGGCAGGTGAGTTTTGTCTCTCTTACTCACTGTTGCCTGCCAGGTTCACACAAGGACCATCTCTCTAAGCAGACTTGCTGATAAAATCTGGATATGGTGATTAAAACAATGGTCTAAAAAAACCAAGCTGGGATTACTCCCATACATTTAGTTCTAAATGGGTTGGCAGTGATTTGCTGTGTATTTCTTGAGGGAAAATTTTGCTTGGAGACTGTGAATCCTTAGATGATCCTTGCACTGACTTTTCTCTTAACAGGAAGAAAAGCCAGAGCTCATGTCCTAATTTCTTAAGGTTAATCAGACTTGAGGTTTTTACTCTGAAAGAATGACAGGGACTCTATATTAAGATCTAAAAGTAAACATTTTAATCTAATTATGAGTCTTGTTATTGGTACATAATTAATTAAGGTACTTTATATTCATTTCTAACTGGGAGCCAATAGAAGAACTTTTACTTTTTAAACGTAATTATAGTACTGTATACACACCAGATTCCTGCCCTATGACCTAAACATTAACTCTTTTCAAAATGGACTTGGAGAGAACAGGGTAGTCATTTAATCCATTTCTTTGATCTCATAGTTATGCTGTGTGGCAGTAGTGGGTCCTGGAATTAATGAAGCAGTAGTTTAGAACCATTTGGTATTAGGCAAAATATTCTGTATTTCCCCACCTGCACCCCAGGGTTAGATTAATATGTAAATCTACCAACAGCAACAACCAAGGTCTACATGTGGAGGTGTGGGGCTAGAAACCAAAATACAGTGCTGACCTCAGACCTTCCTGGGCTCTTGAGAACCAGCACTGCTGGCGGTCTGCCTAGAGCTGCTGGCTGTCATCCTTCTGACTGAGGAGAAGACCTGGCCCCTGAGAAGTGATCTGTAACCACCGACGTGGAAACTAAGAGAATCACTCGCCGCCTTCAGCCTCTATTCTATCCCTTTTCCTCTGTGTCCTCCAAAGTATGGCTTTTTTTCTGACCATATTCACCTTATTTGCTTTGCCAGTGATCCTAGAGTCTCTCGGTCCTGCCAGTAGTTCTCTTGAATAATTTAGATTTGTCTCAACAGTTGCTTTTCTCCTTTTTGGGCTTCCGTGTGCTGCTAACTGCTGGGAAGAAAGTAGCTATTCCTGTTGTGAAGCAGCCCTGCCTCCTGTTCTCTCCAGGGCATATGCACTGAAGTGTCTTTATCATGTGTTCCAGGGGGCTGAGTTTTTGAACAGTCTGTGTGGGAAGATATTTTATTGGTGGGTGAGGATTTATAACAAACTTTCCCTATATAAGGAAATGAGAAGTTGTTTTTCTCATTGGTTACAAGGGGCCTTTTACCACCCATGACGCACTGGTTCTAATTTAGGCCAAGTCCTTAGTAACAGAAAGTCATGCTCATTTGGTGGTGACTCATGTCAGATGGAGATGTCATTTTAGTAGAGTACTATCAAGAGTATTAAGTACAGGGGTACTGAGCCATTGCAGAGAAATTCCAGGCTGTTAGTTCTTTATGCAGTGTTCCAAAAGGCCCCTGAAATTATTGTTTGTTTTAAGGTATAAGCATCTTAGCACTCATCCAGGGATTCTGTGTTCTCATCTCTTGGCTCTGTCTTACTGTCCAGCGTACGGGAGCATCTGTGTGTCAGTCAGATGCTTTATGTGTTGTTCTGTACAGCGAGGACTGTCCCCCCAAACATACAGTAGTAGGAGGTCAGTAACAAAACAGAGACCACAATAGGGCACTCTTTACTCGTAGGGTTGATACAGCACTGAGCTAGAAGGAAAAAGAAGTTTATTTCTCTTTTGTTTACTAATCAGATCCCTGCCGCTGGACAAGTCATATGACCTGCCACAGTTTTCTTACCTGCACATAGAATGGAAAGAGTCATCCCTGCCTTGCATAGCCTGGATCAAATGGATCTGTGTGTGTGCACATAAATACATACATGCACATAAACATGGGAAATCCAAATTTAGACATAGGAATTGCTGTTTGTGAAATTGAGTTATTAATAATCTAGCTCCCAACTGGAAGGTCTGTATCAACTTATAAATTGCTTCTCAATGAGATTTTGATATCTGCCTATTTTTACTGACTCTGGTTTTATTTAAACAATTTTCAGAGCTTAAGATGTGGGACCACAGGAGTGGTGACTTTTATCAGAGGCAACATGCTGCATGTGGCCTGGGTGGGCGACTCCCAGGTTATGCTTGTGAGAAAGGGCCAAGCTGTTGAACTGATGAAGCCACACAAACCAGACAGAGAGGTAAGTATGGTCTGTTCCACAAAGGCAATTAATTAAGTTTCACTTAATTACCATAATTATCACCATTATCTCAGCAACCATGCTCACCTTTCAAAAGAGAAATAAAGAGAACCTTTCCAGGAAGCTGATGAGTATTGTATCTGTTTACTGTTAAGGTAGATGAATAAATTCTGAATCTAATTATTTGCTTCTTTTTACTGCACTGCTGTTTAGGATGAAAAGCAGCGAATTGAGGCCCTTGGAGGTTGTGTAGTCTGGTTTGGTGCCTGGAGAGTGAATGGAAGTCTGTCAGTCTCCAGAGCTATTGGTAGGAAAAACTAATTAACTTTTGTTTCTCTAAACTGTCCTCTTCTGGCTCATTATCTTATATTAACTCTGATGCAAGGGAACCTGAGATGATAATTTATATTTTCAGTGTGCTTATTATTATTTAAAATAAGAGTCAGATGATGCCTCTTTTAATTATTTTATTTAATTAACCTACTCATTTATATCCTTAAGTTCTATTAAAAGGGAACTATATTAAGAAGTGCTAAACTTACTGGTTTTTACCCTTTTTTAAATTTAAATATTTTTTAAAATTTATTTTTAGAGAGAGGGGGAGGGAGAGAGGGAGAAACAGTGATGTTCGAAAGAAACATTGATCACACGCCCAAACCGGGGACCTATCTTGCAAGCCAGGCATGTGCCCTGACTGGGAATTGAACTGGTGACCTTTTGGTTTGTGGGACAATGCCCAACCTACTGAGCCATACCAATCAGGGCAAGTTCCTTTCCTTTCCTTTTCCCTTTCCCTTCCCTTTCCTTTCCTTCTCTCTCTTTCTTTCTTTTTTTTAAATCAAAGCCTTTAATCTTTAGTACACAAATCTGCTTAAAACCACAGCGATCCTCATTCTATTTTGTGTCAGACTGAATTTAAATCAGTATTTTCCAGAGAATGGAAGCTTTTGCCCATATTTTACCTTGCTTCTATATCTTTGTCATTTATTATGAATTCTAAAATGATATAAACAGAACAAATCCATGGAAAAAAATTGTGATTTTTAGATAAAAATAATTTTCTGTATGAGGAATGTAATAATTTGCTGGACAACCCTGGGGTTTCAAAGAGTCTGGTCCCTGGGACCTAAGTTCTTCAAAAGAAGGGGAATGTCAATAAAACTGTCTAAAAACTAGGAACAGCTAAGTTGATTGGACAAAATGCAAGGGATTAAGTTCAAAGAACTGAGCTATAGTCTAGTTTCTGTTTTCACTTCGGTGTCTGGGTTTATTATTTTAGGTTTCATGCCTTAGCTCCATTTTCGGTTTCTCTTTTTTTTTTTTAAAGAATAAATCCATGTGTCTGTATGGGTAATACGCATTGTGCACATATACCACAGTTCTCAGTCGCTGCCTCTGGAAGAAAGAAAGCACTTTGACACAGGGATAACATGGATACATGGAATTCACCTCTGATCCTCACATTTTGCTTATCATTACCAGAAAATTCCAGAACATTAACAAAATCTCAAAGGACTGATTCAGTTTCGTCATGGGTGTGAGGTCCTCCCAATCTTGGGGAAGGTGCTGGCAAGCTGTGAAGTGGCCCAAATATGAGCAGCAGAAGGGTGAAAAAGAGAAAAATTCTGCAAATACCTCCTGAAAAACTGAAAGTTGGCTTTATCGTATGACTGATGGGGTTCTTGGTTACTCTGGAATAAGACCAAATAGGGGAAATTTCTCATTTCTAAAACATCCCCCATATAGAATTATTTTTTGACAACTCCAACCAAATACCTCTTCCTCTTGATCTTCCTGTCAGTGTCAGGGTATTGAGAGTGATCTTTAATGCCTGTTATAGAACCAGCTTTACTAAGGATACTTGCCTTTTCTTGTTTCTAAAAATATAACACAAGGGGAAATTGATGCAGGGGAAGAATGTCCTTGAATAAGTAACAATCTAAGAGAGAATAATGCAGACTTCAGAGAAGTGACTTTTTAGTTGGATGTGGAAGATGGTATTCAGGGAGAAATTCTAGGTACAGAGGAATATAACTTCATGCACATCTGAAAAGGCAAGTACAGGAGGCTGGGGGAGAGGTGGGAGTGGTAAGAGGTAAGTGCTGGTGCCACATTGTGAAGGGGCTAAGTAGTCTGGGCTTTACCAGGTGATAAGCAGAGGGGCCCACATGGTCAGGTTTGTATTTATAAGATATTTGTAGTAATGGTTTGGAGACAGACTAGAAAGCCTAGATGAGTGATCATTGAGGAGGCTATTAATACAGTTTGTTACAGAGATGAGGCAGCTAAAAAGGGATACAGAGAAGGGTATAAATTGATGGGACAACAATGAGTTTGTGGAAAAAGAGGAAAGCTAACTTCCAGGTTTCTGACTTGTGACCAGGTTCCAGGTGATTGAGAAGATGATAAAGTATTTGTAATAAAGCAGCAGCAATATGGGGGGTGGGGAGGAGGGCAGATAATGAGTTCCTTTTGGACATATTTTATAGTCTAGGTACCTGTGGGATGTCTTGGAAGAGATGATTTATATGCAGCTGGAAAGATAGATGTGGAGCTTACTTAGTAGAGTTCTGAGTTGGAGATAGAGATAGGGGACCTCATCCATTCTGGCACTAATGTTAGCAACCTATAAAGTATATATATAAAGTGTGTGTGTGTATATATATATATAAAGTGTGTGTGTGTATATATATATATAATTTTTAAAAAATTAATTAAACTGGGCATGGGTGATAGTGCCCAAGAAGAATACGTAGTGTGAAAAGAGTAGAATAACATAAGAAGTTGTGTCCTCTGGGTTTGTACTTGATCTGCCACTTTACAAGCTGTGGGCCTTGGGCAATTCACTTAACTTCTCTGTCTGTGTCTGGTGTGAACAGTACCTACTCATGGAGTTTCTGTATTAAGTGGCACAATACATGCACCACACTCAGAACCGTCTGAAACAGTCTTAGCACACAGTGATCGTTAGTGATATTATTAAGTGAAGGAGCCAGTGAAGAAAATAAGAGGGGATCAGAGTTATAGAAGTGGGGTACCACAGATGCTAGGGGAAGAGGGTTTCTAGGAGTAAGTAGTCAACAGGATATCCTGCAGTAGAGGTCAAGTGAGAAGGATTAAAAAAAGGCCTGGAATTTTGAAAATAGGAAATACAGCATGTCCTCCAATAATGTTTTGTTCAGTTATTTCGTTGTAACATTGATGAGATGCTTTGGGAACTTAACTCTTGTTTGTATCAGTTAGCCTGTGGTAAGTGGTTTTGTTATATGTCATTTCACTCAAAGTTGCAGAACCTATTGACAACATTGAGAACTTATTATAATTGGTTAATATTGTTTTAACCCTCACCCATGGATATGTTGATATTTTGTGGGGGAGGAGAAACATTGATTGGTTGTCTCCTGTACACTCCCCAACTGGGGATCCAACCCGCAACCTCAGTATGTGCCTTGACCGGGAATTGTACATGCAGTGCCTTGGTGTACGGGACGATGCCCCAGTCAACTGAGCCACCTGGCCAGGGCTATAATTGGTAACATTTGAAAGGAGTGTTTTGGGTCAGTAGGTATGAAAACCGGAAAACAATCAGATGAGAGAAAATGAGCAATAACATAAAGCAACATGTGTAGATTTGGTTTCTTGGACAATTTGGTGGTGAAGAGAAACGGTGTAGGGACTTGAAGTTAAAGCTGATTTGGGAAAGGGTTGCTTTTATTGTTTTTAGGGTGAGATTTTTAGATCAGACCATGTTTTTAGGATAAAAGAAGAGAGCAAGTAGAAATTGAAGATGGGAGAGAGAGAAGCCAGAGTCCTAGAGAGACAGAGGGAAATGGTAGCTGATATGGGTGAACCTCTACAGAATAAAAGAAGAAGAAATAGGGATGGGTGGAGGGGAATTGAGGGAATTCAAGCCTGACAGACTTAACTTTCTTTGAAGTAGGAAATTAGGCCATCTACCCAATCCAGTAGTTTAATACGAAGAGGGAGTTGAAAAATGAGAGATTTGGAAAGCTCATGGAATAGAGGGCTAAATAGAGACAAGAAGAAGGGCTCCTAAGCAGAGTTGAACTCAGGAAAAAATGACTCTTGAAGCTTCAAAATGAAAAGCTTTTAAACTGTGTCTCCCCATGAGCCCTTCCGATTTATGATCGGAAGCTGACAGAAGCACCAAGTTTCCTGGCATACGGAGAGAGGAGGGTGAAGACAAAAGGATGTTGCCATTTCCACCGCGAAATGGATAATCATGCCCTCCTACCAAATTTGGGGGCGAAATGTCATGAATTTGACATGACACAGTAGAGCAGGTGAAAAGCCAGGATTCTGGCAGCATTTCCTCTGTGCAAATCTTTGTATGTTCTGTTCTAAACTAACAGTTGCAGTAGCCTTTTAATTGAAGCACTAAAACAAGATTTTTGAGAACACTATGACTCAGATCACGTTTATTTTTAGAGCTGGAATTCAGAAAATAATGATGATGATAATACTGTCAGGTGGAAGAACGAGTGGGGGAATTTGTGAAGCGGATTGGTGGAGGGCACTGAATCCCGTGATTGGGAGTTTTAATGAGCTTTAACAGGCTGATGTCTTTAATCAAAACCATGCTTGAAGAAGATGGTTCCAGCTACTGTATGAACAAGATGGTTTCTTATTTCATAGATAAACTAATGCAGGTACATCCATCACTTATTGTTCCCTCAGTCAGAAAGTTCAGTTTTAGTGGAGAGGAAAGGATAGTCGTTGATGAGGGTTTTGACCAGTGCTAGGGTTCGCACCCGGGCAGTCTGACTCCAGTGCTGGCCTCCTTGAACCACTGGGCTGTACGTCACTATTTTACAAGTGATAAAATGCATTTTGTAAATTCTTAAAAACTACTGCTTACTGATTAATTATGATACCCTAGTCTAGGAATTACTGCTTAATAATGTGTTTTTATGTAAAGAAATGAGTATCCCTTGTTGTAGTAATAAGCTATTTGGTTACTCAATAGGCTGAGGACCCTTTTGCTAGTTTCTCTCCAAATACCTACAAGAAAATAAAGGACGGGTTTGGAAGTGCCCTGGATCTGGAGGTTCTAAACCACACTGCAGATGATGAATTATCTTGGTGCTCTGGTGATAGAAACCTAGCTTAGTGTGGGTCCAAGGTCTCCAGTCTTTCTCTACTCCCAGCGCCAGATAGTCAACTACACATTACTTCCTAACACTTGCCTCTGTCCTTCCCTGGTGATAATGCCCAGCTCAACGTCATTCTGTAGGTGGATGAGCTAAGCCAGTAGGGCTTTGGGGGTTCTCACAGTTATTCCCAAGTGCAGAATGAACAATAGCAATAAAGACAGAAAGGGGGATGATCAGAAACATACGAAGACTGTTTTCTAGAATAAGCAAAACAATTTAAAACATAGAAAGCAAATTGGGCAGGAACCAAGAGACTAATATTCTTTTCCCTTGTCTGAAGCTTGGGATAACTTTTCCTGGCTTGCGGGAGTTGGAATTGATTTTTTTTAAAAGTCCCTTGTAACTCAAGCCTTTCTCTGTGTTTGCGGCGCACTTCATTTCTAAACAAGGACAGAACAAGAATCAAGTGTAATGAAGAGCGACCAAACTTTGGTTTGTTTTTCAATGTGGTCTTATTCTCAAATCTCCACCGAATCAAACCTAACTACCAGTAAAAGAACAGATCTATTAAATTAACAAAGGTTTTCTACCTAGGGCTGAATCTTTCAGTACAGCAACAAATTTAGATTAGCTAGGGCACAAGATTTAGTCTAAGCTAAATAAGAAATAAAGCCCAATTAATGGCAATTATTTAACTGAGAGTAAGGACTAAGCAGTGTCCGATTAACAGAGAATTCAAATATTTTATCTAATAGTAGTTTAGAAATTCTTACAAGTAAATTCAAACCCCAATGCAGCAGAATATGGTCAGTCATAGCATCGGCCAAACACGTTCTCATCTTCCAGGTAAACCCAAGTCTGACCTGTGTTCTAACTCCCACAGGAGATGCCGAGCATAAGCCGTACATCTGTGGGGAAGCAGATTCTGCCTCTACTGTGTTGGATGGAACTGAAGACTACCTCATTCTGGCCTGCGACGGCTTCTATGACACCGTGAACCCCGACGAGGCAGTAAAAGTTGTGTCTGACCACCTGAAGGAGAATAATGGTGACAGCAGCATGGTGGCCCACAAATTAGTGGCGTCAGCTCGTGATGCCGGGTCAAGTGATAACATCACTGTTATTGTGGTATTCCTGAGGGACATGAACAAGGCTGTAAATGTTAGTGAGGAATCAGATTGGACAGAGAACTCTTTTCAAGGAGGGCAAGAAGATGGTGGGGATGATAAGGAGAATCATGGAGAGTGCAAACGGCCTTGGCCTCAGCACCAGTGCTCAGCACCAGCCGACCTAGGCTATGAGGGGCGTGTGGATTCTTTCACTGATAGAACTAGCCTGAGCCCAGGGTCCCAAATCAACGTGCTGGAAGCCCCGGGCTACCTAGATCTCACACAAATAGAAGCAAGCAAACCTCACAGTGCTCAGTTTTTGCCACCAGTTGAGATGTTTGGTCCTGGTGCGCTAATGGAGAAAAAGTCAGTTCAATCGTCATTGCCTGAACGGAGTGGTCCTGCCGAGTTTCCTTCCTCCTTTAACGTGGGTTCAGCAGGGCAGCAGGTATGCAGAATGGAGAGTCTGTCTCCTGTCTGTTCTAGGTTGGAAAACGAACAGTTCCAATTCCCGGGAAGGAGAGTGTCTAGATTATCTCATTTACGCTATCACTACTCAAAGAGGTGGCACGGATTCAGGTTTAATCCAAAGTTTAATTCATTCCTCTCTGCTCAAGAGCCTTCCCACAAAGTAGGCACTAGCCTGTCCTCACTTATTCGAAGTGGAAAGAGAAATAGGATGTTAAGAAGTTCTCTGCCATGGAGGCAAAATAGTTGGAAAGAGTACAATGAAAACACGAGGAAGCTCAGAAAGAGTAATGATATTACACACCCAGGTCTTCCCGGGAGCTGTAAAATGTAATACGTCCTCTTCAGAGTAGGCTAGCTAGCTGTTCCCCGGTAAAAACACTGTCAGAGTAGAAACAAGGTAGACATTTCTGAAATACGTGCTCACTACGAAACCATGGATGGCTCTATTCTTAAATGTACATAGATATCTAGAAAACTCAAGTATTTTCAATTTAAATAAAAGTATTGGTGGTTTCACTAGCAAAATTACACAACCGACCCCTGTGATGTATCTCCACATCTACATACAAGCCCGCCCCCCGCCTCTCACACCACTAGTGGAAGCGTGTGAATTACTTACTTTTGTCAGGATGTAGTGATGAAATCTCAACGCAGTTGAAATCTGGTCTGATGTGCCTAATATTATCTTTGCAAAACTTAACGCAGACTTAAGATTTAGTTGGGGAATGTTCCTCAAAAGACTCGAGGGAAACCTTTACCTCCCCCTTTTTTGGTAAGTAAAGACTAAAAGCCATATGGGTTTTAACTGGTAACAATGAAAGTAAAACCTAGTGTAAAAATGTCATATTCTCAGGCTTGTGAGGCGGCATATAGCAAAAGACTTACTGATTTTTTTTTTCCTGTAACATAAAAGACAATATTTTTTTGAATTAAGTATTTCCTAGGGCTGTAGCTATTTGGGAGTTTCATAATCTGTTATGGTGCTTTCGGCAGAATTTTTATTATTTGTCATTTTAGAAGACCTTTGTCAACTGGTTTTAACCTATGATGCTAATAACATGTTTTTCACTGTACCTTCATCTCAGGAATAAAACTGGTTTAATGGAGATGATGTCAGGTACAAATATAATAGGATCAAATTGCCATTTAAAAAGAAAATTGAATAGCATTCCATTTTTTCTGCCTTTAATAAAAAGTCACAGACAGCAGAGGCATACAAGGGGGAGCCCCAAAACAAGAATTTATTTAAAATTGTGTACTTTCATGTTTATTTTTGTTCTATTTTATTGATTATGCTATTACAGTTGTCCCAATTTTACCCCTTTGCCCTCCTCCACCCAGCAGCCCCCAACTTTGTTCTTGTGCACAAGCTCTTTGGCTCCTCCATTTCCTACACTGTACTTTATACATCCCCATGGCTATTCAGTGACTGCCCGTTCGTACTTCTTAAAACCCTCACCTCTTCACCCAGTCCTCCAAACCCTTCTCACATCTGGCAACTATCAAAATGCTGTCTGTATCTATGATTCTGTCTTTGTTCTTGTTTGCTTAGTTTGTTGACAGGTATGTATTTATTGCCATTTTATTTGTTCATAGTTTTTTTTTTCTTAAATAAGTCCCTTTAACAATTTGTATAATAATGGTTTGGTGATGATGAACTCTTTTAGTTTGTCTGGGAAGCTCTTCATCTGCCCTTCAAATCTAAATGACAGCTTTGCTGGGAGGAGCAATCTTGGATGTAGGTCCCTCCTTTTCATGACTTTGCCAATCACTTCTAGCTTCCAAAGTTTCTTTTGAGAAATCAGCTGACAGTCTTATGGGAACTCCTTTGTAGGTAATTTCTTTAATCTTGCTGCTTTTAAGATTTTCTTTTTAACCTTTGGCATCGTAATTATGATGTGTCTTGGAGTGGCCCCTTTGCATCCCCCTGATTTTTGGACTCTCTGCACTTCCTGGACTTGCATGTCTATTTCCTTCACCAAGTTAGGGAAGTTTTCATTATTTTTTCAAATAGATTTCCAAATTCTTCTGGCACCACGATGCGAATGTTGGTACACTTGAAGTTGTCTCAGAGGCTCCTTACACTATCCTTGTTTTTTTGGCTTCTTCATTTCTTGTTTTGGTTATTTTTTGCTTCCTTATATTCCAAATCATTGATTCCCTGTAATATGTTATTTCAATTAGTGCATCCTTCATTTCTGACTGAATCTTTTTTGTGCTGTTGAGGTACTAAGTTCCTTGAGCGTATTTTCATTTTATTTAGTTCTTTTTCTGGGGTTTTGTTCCGTTTTTTTTTCATTTGGGCCATGTTTGTCTCATTCTGGCAGCCTCTCTGTGTTTGTTTCTAGGTATTAGGGAGAGCTGCTATGTCTCTGTCTTGGTAGTGGGGCATAATGTAGTAGGGTCCAGTGGCACAGCCTCCCCCGTCACCCAAGCTGGGTACTCGAGGTGTGCCCTCTGTGTGGACTGAATACGCCCTACTCCTGAAGTTGAGCCTTGATTGTCGTTGGCAGGTCAATGGGAGGGACTTTACCAGGCCAGTCAGCTGCAAGGACTGGCTGTGCCTAGTGACCACCAACCTCCGCACTCTGTGGAGGGTCTGTGTGCAGGGGAAGGGTGGTGGTGCTCCAGCGTGGTCTGTGGCTGACCACTGGGTACACAGGCTCTGGAGTTTCCCAGTGGTGCAGGCCAAGATGAGCCACCAGTTATGTTCTCCCCGGGGCCACCCACCATGAGCTACAGAGCAGTCTGCATATGGCTGCTCTTTGCGCTGGGCTTGGAGGTTCCCAGATAAAGCCAAGCTGTGAACCTTGGCTGGCTGCTGCTAGTGCGGGGCCTAGGGCCACTTAGCAAGAGGTACAGGGGCAGGGGCTCACTGAAGCTGGATGTTACTCATGTGAATGGATTTAATATGTGAAGGATGAGTCAAGATCAGCCATTCATATGGAAAAACCTCTGTTAACAGAACTCAGTGAGGCAGAGCCTCAGGGAAGCACCAGGGCAGGGCAAACATTGCTAGCCAGGTTGATGGAGTCTGATGTGGCTCCTGCCAGCCAGCTCTGTGGTTCTGTGGGGAGAGGGTACAGAAAAGGAACAATGGTCTCCACCCACTATTCTTTCTGGGAGAAAGCAATCCCTCAGATCTCACCCTGAAGCCAGATACTTTAGTTCCTCTCCATATGCCACTGGTGCCTTTCAAGCTGCTTCCCTGGTGCTGGAGCTCAGAGGGAGTTTTAAGTCTGTGTGTGGGTTCTTTAAGAGGAACTGCTCAGAATCTAGCAGTTTCTCCCACTGGCTCAATCCCCACTGGTTTTTACAGCCAGAACTTATGGGGACTTACCTTCCTGGCACTGGAACCCTGGGCTGGTGTGCCTGGTGTGCGGCTGGGACTCCTCACTCCCAGTATATCCCTCCCAATTTTTATCCACCACACGTGGTTTAGGGACCAGCCCGTTCCGTGTCTGTGCCCCTCCTACTAGTCTGGATGGGTGTGGTTTCTTTAATTCCATAGTTGTCAGACTTCCACTCAACCTGATTTCTGACAGTTATGAGTGATGGTTGTTCTGTAGTTTAGTTGTAATTTTGTTGTGTGAGGAGGCAAGCTGTGTTTACCTACACCTCCATCCTGACCGGAATTCTCTATTCTTACATGTTTAAACTTCAGTCACCTTCAGAGTACTCTTCATTTGATGCAATACACCTATCAAGACTTTTTCCACTGCTCAGAAAAATTTCCAAACTCGTTGATTTTGATGCCTTTTAGTACTTCTGCTGGCAAAATGTTTCTGTTTGAGGACCTTTTTCATCTGGGGAAACAAACAGGTGCTAGGGGCAGACAAGGGTTAGGCCATTTTTTGTCAAAAACTGCTGAACACGCAGCTCGATGCGGACAGGTGTGCTCATATCACCCATCATGAAATAGGTAAGTGCATGGAAAGAGTCTTTAAAAAACTTCACCGAAGCTGAATGCAGCTTCTCACAAGGCCAGCGGTGCACTGATACAGAGGGGCTCCTAGAACACTCACCTAGCGGGGGAAGCCCGTACTCCAAGGGGCCTGCTCTCCAGAAGATAACTCTGGTTTTGTGCCCCCGTTTGCAACCCACTATAAAATCAGTAGCTTTGGAGTGAAAAATACTAGTTTCAACTTGTCTAAAACTGTTTCCCACAAGGGAAGGAACTGGTGAGAGAGGCTGAAAGCAATGGCTAAAGTGTGCCCAGAGGCCGAGTCCAAGGGAGACTATAGATGACTCAGACTGAGGTCTGCTTAGTCGGAAATGGAGAACACCCCAGAGTCCTGTTACGTGCAACTTCAGACTGCAGAGATAGGACGTGGGTTTCTCGTTTCTGTATTTATTTGTACTTGATATTTTAAAATCATCTTTTTGCCACTTTTGCAGTTTCAAGTTAGAGGCATATCTTCAACTAAATACAGCAAATAAACTAATAATCAGGTTCATTCAGTGAAGCGGCCTCTGATTCTGAGGCCCATGGATGTCTCCACATGACATTTTACACGGACCCCCCACGCCACTGGGCGGGGTGCACCTGCCGGAGTGCGCATCACTGACACCATGAGGGGCGCCACTGCTGCCTGACGTGCTTTCACGTAACTACAAATACGTTCTGTCCCCAGAGCCAAAATGGAGGACTAAGATTCCCGGATTTTAAAAACAGGACTGTAGCATTCTTTGGGTAAAAAGTTTCACTTTAGTAATGACCAGATCATTAATCTACAGATTTTATTTTTAAAATTTGGATCTAAGTAGAGATTTTGGGTATTTGTTTTCTCTTGATTTTGAAGGCACTTCTGTCCTCAAGGCTTGTGACACAAGGCTGAAAAGCAGTAGACGCAGCCCCAGCTGTAGGGCAGGACCATCTCCCGGCCTGATGCTTCACCCCACACACGGGCCTCACTCACACCTTTCCTTTTCTGAAGTTTAGATCTTGTTAATAACCCATCAGGGGCAGTGTCAGTTTTAAACAATGTTACCCAATAAGGAAACAAGAAAATGGAAACAGCTAAATATTGGTATATTACAGTCCAAAGCATTTAGCTGTTAAAAAAATATTTGGAAGAAATTTTCCACAGTTACCTATAGCTAATGTGTTTGGTCAGAATACAGAAAGCGACAGGAAAGAAGGTACAAGCGATGGTTTTTTTCAGTCGGGAAAAGTGGCTGGATGAAACTGGGATGAACACAGACCACACCTTCTAGGTCTGACTACATGAGCAGTGTGAACTCCATTCTCATACCAGTAGCCCTCTAGAAAATAAAGCGAAGTAGCACTAGTATGATCAAGTTGTAACACAACATTGTAAAAAAATAGCAAATTTTCATTTGTCCACAACATGCATATTTATATAGTTAGGTACCATTTGTAAGGTAATTCCTTTAAAATTCTAGAATACATATTAAAGTAGTGGTTATTGGTCTGATACATGCTGCTCTTGGTTCTATAAACTAGATAAAAGCAGTGCTTCGTGAAATGCAGTGTTATATCTTAATGCCACTGGTGATAGAAAGTAGTTCCCTTCAGTTCCAATCCTGTGCCCTTATTTGCTGCTTGCTGATGTAAGCAATAAGTACCCTCTAATGGTTTCTACACATTTCTGTAACTTGTACTTAATGATGGTGTATCTGGTGATTGTAAAAATATTAGATAGATATAAAAGTATCTATATAATATATATTAACTGTTAATGCTGAGGTATAGTCTGTGAATTATGTGTTTTGTACTTTTACTCACTGTGTAATTTAGTGGTGGTGAAAGTTTTACACTCAGTCTTTTAAGAGTGGCAGTATCCCTTTTTGAATTTAAAATGATCTGCATCAACTTGTTTGCCTGCTAAAGTTTTGTTAGAATAGGAAATAGTAAAACAAATATAAACAAAGAAAGTATAGTATTGGTTAGGGAAACACACTTTAAGTCACCAAGTGAAGTAATTACAACTCCTTGTACATTTCACTGTGAGTTTCAAAGGGAATCAGCCCCTGATTTGTTCGCTGGCTTCCTGGATGTGTACTGTTGAGGGAGACCTGATGTTAAGCAGCAGTGTTGCACCACATGCCCATCCCTGTTAGGTCTGTACTAAAGAGGATGGTGAAACACACATGTATATATATCTTCTCTTTCCCTAGAAGTGCCATCCACTATCCTGGAATTAGGAAAATCAAAATTACTGTTGCATTTAATTTAAGAGGATCCTTGAAAGTAACACCTTTTCCAGGGACAATGTCAACAATGAGTCTGGTTCTGACCATATTTTAGTGGTGGTATAGTGTCATACCGCATCTCCATGACAACCACACTCCATTGTTGGAACACCGTGCCAGTAAGAAGTGTCACATCCAACAGGCAGATGAAAATGATGCAGAAAGATCAGTGTTTACAGATAAAACTGCTGTGGTTCAGTACTTCCTTCCCCATCCAAGGCTGGTCAAGGCTTTGTAAGAAAGTGATCTAAAACATCATTTTGATGATTAAAATAATTTAGTCACTCAATGGTCATTCTCACTTAAGCAAGGCCATAAAAGGTGATAGATACCCACTCTTCTGTTCTCACCTGTGAATAGCTTGGATGGTTTTTCAAAATAAGATACCGCCAGTATTATAACACGACTACTTTCCAGACAAATGGCACTGGGTGCAAAAATAACTGCTACTTCCTCTAGCAGCAGTTTATCTTCTATTTTGAGGATTGTTTATTGTACTAATTAGAAAATGTGACATGAGATAGGATCTCCAGACTGACACAGCAGTTGTTCTGGAGAAGGACTATTCCGGTGAACTTCCATGTATTAGGTGGCCCTCAGATACACTGCTGGTAACTTACTACAGTGCTCTTTGCTAAAGGACAGGCTGTGTTCTCTTGTTCACGACATTTCTCTGCAACGAATTCTCTACAGAGTAAAGCGAATGAAGTAAATCATTCCTTGCCCAGTAAATTTATCAATTTATGAGCCTGCTCTACATCTCACTTTTGAGTTCAGTTGTAATCATGAAGGATCCTTCGTATTTTATTAAAACTGTTCATTCAGGTAAGAAGTATGTTGAAATTTTGCCACTATCTTAATAAACCCAACAATTTAAAACCACTAGTCATTTGTCCTTTTGATTCCCTCAGAACGGAATATAAAATCCTGAGGTGGTAGTTTTCTTAAAGTAGGAACATGATTTAAAAAATCTGTTAAGTGCTGCTAGATAATCGTTATTTCCTCCCCAGAAACCACTTTCTCCCTGTAAATTTAAGTGGGGGTGGATGGGACAGGAGAGGGAGCTGGAAGGGTTAGGGTCCTAAAACAGATCAGGAACAGAGCCTGCCAAAGGCTAAGTGTTGGTTCCTCAATCTTCCAACTACTTTAGTCATCAAACTGCATCCAACCAAAGTTTTTCCCTTTCACTTCAGTATTTCCCCTTTTAGTTTCCAACTGAAAAGAAAGGGAATAATTAGGTGAATTACCGTTGAAATTCTGTGTGGAGGTTTGCTGTTAAGAGAGCAACAGGAGATAAAGACAGAAAGGGGTCAGGGATGAAAGCAAAGCTAATACAGCAAGACACCTGTGTCTAAGGGAATGGAATTAAACATGCAACAGAGTAAACCTAGTTAATACACTGCATTGTTACTGCCAAGGGTGTCAAACTCATTTTCACGTTGCCCTCAAAGGGCCGAATATAATTTTAGGACTGTATAAATGTAACTACTCCCTAACAGTTAAGGGAGAGCTTGGCGCTGCCACCGGGTAGAAACAAGGTGCTGGGCTGGATAAACCAAGGTGGAGGGCCGGATTCGGCCCACGGGCTTTGTGTTTGCCACGCATGTGTTACACTCTTCTCCCACCATTAAGTCCTAGAAAAGCCTTAAACTCCTAATTCCCTAAATTCATTCAGCACTTAGTATGATCTTATATGGAGCTGAAAGAAGCAAGAATTGAGGGAAAAAAAGCAAAGATCTCAAAGAATCACATTAAAGAGGTTTGCTAAAGCAGGGAATGAAAGAGAAGTATTTTCACAAGCATTATTTATTCTTGGAAAGACCCCCCTACAATACAATTACTTAGTTCAAAAGGAACAACTCTTTCTGAAGCAGCAGCTCATCGCAAAGATACGAGAGAACCACATGAGGTATAGTGAAATCACTGAAATTTAACAAATTTATCCAAATTATGAGATAGAACTGCCTGGTGTGCTAAGGCGTTTGTTTAGTTGTTAATTTCCTTTTTTGATACAAGTTTGCCCTCTGACATCTTGTTAGACCTTCTGGAAGAACACTGTTCTATCACGCTCTAGAGAACCTACTTTTGCTTGGCCCAGGAATAATCTTATGGAAGGGAATAATCAGTAGACTCCATCGCTGAGAAAATTAGTAAACTTAAAAGCCAATAAAAACTATCCTAGTAAACAGAAGGGAAAAAGTGAAGGAAAAACAAAATAAACCCAGAAAATATCAATGGAACATACTGTGTTGCCACCCTTCAAGGCCAGGCAGGTTCATGGTACTCACGCAGACGGAAAAGCACTCACAGCGCCGTTGGGATGTCTGGCATGCCTCCGTTCATGGGTGGGCAAGCCGCACACGCTGCAAGCTGCGTGTCTACCTGCATGTCTCATGTCGTGGCCCCTGCTTCCCAGCGGGCACCCATCGTGGCACCTGTCCCCTTGTGTGTCTCTCATCATTGGCCCCCAGCAGGGAGTTCCTACCTGTTTTAAGTACTAGAGGGGAACAAAGCCGGAAAAGTGCCAGAGCATTATGCAACAGCGTAATTCTGCGCATGCGAGCCCACTTTACGTTTAGGGAACAGTTTATCGGACCCAGTCTCCAGGCTATGAGAACACTGGTTATGAGGCGCCTCCAAGGCCATGGGAACTCTGCTCCCCTCAGCTACCCAGACATCTGGGTGAGGAAGCCAGACTGCCTCCACTTACCCTACACATATGCATGATAACCATAGATACCAAAACATAGACCCAAGAAGCTCAGGGAACACCAAGCAGATAATTACCAAAAACACATGCCTAAGAAAAAAACCAAAAACCACCTTCCCAATGGTTTCACCAATAAATTCTACCGAACATTTAAGGAACACCAATTCTATACATGCTCTTCCAGAAAAGACTCACTTTATCAGATCAGCATTACTCTGACACCAAATTGGATGAAAACAACTACTACAGACCAGTGATACTGTTACCAACAGCAGCCGGGGTCCTGCTGCCCCCTGCCATCCTCCAGGCAAAGTTCCAGAGGCAAAGGTTTGGTGATGAAGGAAAAGACTCTTTATCTAAAAACTTCACAATTTTGGAATAACAGCTTTCCACCTGCATTAGTCACTTAAGCCTATCAGCTAAGGCTAAACTCGAATTCTTTAGTTACAGCTTTAGTCACTTAGGCCTATCAATTAAGGCTAAACTCTTTAACACCTGAGTGCTCCTAGCATTTCCCCCTTGTTAGTTTTAGCTATTTCTATAGGGTTAGTTCACAAACTAAAACAAGATACAAAAGCTACACAATTCTGGAACAACGACAGACTTCTGCCTCGGAGCTCGTCCCCTCTAGAACACCCAAAGAATAACCTGGCCCCCCTCTGCCAGGCCAGCTCAACCCTTGGCTGCAACCAGAGTTCCTTCCCATCTAACATACCGGCCATTGGGAAATGCAGGCAGCTGCAGCACACCCAGGAATCCTCCAGGAAGAGAGACCAAGAGAGCAGGTGAGCGGAAGAGCCCTTCTTTTATTTCAAATTGTTTATCCCACAATTCCATGCGCTCTAGAGGCATTCAGCTTCTCAGCCAATCCCGTCCTAGGCTGTTCACCACTGCCTCCTCCTACAGCCCCTCCTTCTCCCCAGTGATCTGATCAGATCTGTACCATTATCTATAATGAATATAATGCAGAAGTCCTCAGCAAAACATTAACAAAACAAGTATCCCTACACCCTCATGAGAATAACCAAAATTAAAAATACTGACAGGAGCAAGTGTGAGACGCAGCTAGAACCCTCAACGTGCTGCTCGGGCCTGCGCAGCGGCAGTGCTGCCCCTGGAGGAGCTCGGCAGCGCCCTTACAGAGTTTTCAGCACGAACTCACGGCCCGGCTCCGCGCAATGGCTCGGACCCCGACTATCTGGCGTTAGGACGGACTTCGCAGGATAAAGGCACGGTCCTCCACAAGACTGCTCTCACTTCGGATGCCAGGTATGCGGGTCCCAGGCCACCCCCACTTTTGACCAGTTGGCTGCAGATTTGGGAGTTCCCACCATCGCCCCTTAGGTTTGATAATTCACGTCAACAGTTCACAGAACTCGGGAAAATATGTTGCTTACAACTTCTTTTATGAAGATACAAATCAGAACCAAGGAAAACGAGACACACATTGGGCGAGGTCTGGGAGAGTCCCAACGTGACGCACCCCCCGTTTCACGATTAGTGCGTCAGTGCACGACGATCCAGAGTCCTGCCACCCAGGGGCACACTGCAGAGCTTCCGTGCGCCGCCAAGTTCGCACCGGGGTTTACTTGGTGGGCACAACCGGCTCACTGGAAATTGTTTATCCCACTGCCGCTGCGCAGGCCCAAGCAGCATGTTGAGGGTTCTAGCTGGAAAAAAATTCACTGGAAATAAGGCTGAACTGTTCAGGCTGGTATCTTGTGACTCAGCCCGAATCTTTCTGGCCCGGTTCGCCACCATCCTGAGCCGTCTCATTAGCATAAGCTATCAGGACCCACCACAAATAAGACCCTCCTATCATTCAGGAGATTCTAAGCTCTAAGGGTCAACATCCCAAGAACCAGGGGCAGAAGCCAACCAAATTCTCTATTACACACCCAGCAATCCCACTCCAAGGCACGTGTTATCTTGAGCATGAAAATTAATGTTCATACAAAAATCTATACAAAATGTTTATAAAGTTCAAAATCACCCCAAACTGGAAACAACCCAAATGTCTTTCAATGGGTAAATGAATAAACTGTGGTACATGTACACAGTGAAATACTATTTGGCAATAAACAGGAACGAAGCCCATTTTGCTAAGGGAAATGCTGCATGTTGTGTGATTCTGCATGACGCTGGAAAAGGGAAAACTGGAAAGACAGGGTGGGGGATTCATCTATAAAGGGCCAATACAAGGGAATTTGGGGGTATCGAACTGTTCTGTATGGTAGCAGGTACACAACTCTGTATTTGTTAAAACCCACCACAAAGGCAATTTTAATGTATGTAAATTTAAAAACCAACCAGGCTGTGTGGAGGAGGACAAAACGCAGGCTGGTAACAGATGAACCTAACTGTATCACAAATGAACCACATAATCTCACTGAAGAAACTGGGGAAGACAGGAACTAATGTAACTTTTAATCTTCATACCTAAATAACTTTGGAAAAGTGCTTTGACATCACATTAAAAGGCTACAAACTGTACACAAACCCTGTAAATTTGTTTCTCATAAGGATAAATAGGTCAACAAATCTTCGTAAATACCACTGTCCAAAAAATGAGGCAGGGAGAATGGGAGATGAGCCAGGAGCATCCTGTGGGGGCAGGGAAGGAGAGGGAGGTCCAGAGTGGGGGGGGGGGGGAGGAGACTGAGCAAACATATCAAAAGGATACAGGAGCCAACCTGAAAGAGCTTCAAACAGCCAAAACTGAAACCAGCTGAACTGCAAAATAACGGCGGTATTGGGTCATAATTAAAATAGAGATCTATGAACCCAAACCGATAGAAATAGCCAGCTTGGGGGGGGGGGGAGGGATGGGGAAGAAGGGACTTTTCCTTGCAGAGTTCTAATAATAAATGTAGAAGAAATCAGGAAAACAGCAAACTACCATTATAACAGTGCAGTAATAATTGCTGTATGCAAGTTCCACTCCTGGGTGCCAAAATTAATCAAGTGCAGAAACAATATTTCCATAGCTTCAAAGTGTTTGCCCCAAACAGTTAGTGATTACAAAGGGAAAACAGGAACTGCGGGCATTGTGACAGGCAGACACCTCCTTAACCGCGAGTCAGGATTAGCATCACCTGTAACAAACACCTGCCACATGCAGCCCCGATCGGGCACATTAGCAAGGGCTATGCCCCTGAGGCAGCCGTCCCAATACCCTGTAATATCGCCTGAGCAGAAAACGTCAGGCAAACCCCAGGAGAGGAACATCCTATAAAACACAGCTGACCCTTGAACAAGGCAGTGGTTCAGGGCACTGACCTCCCAGGCAATCAGAACTTCTGGCCCCCCAGAACTTTACAGCCACCCCTTGCTATCCGTGGGAGATTGGTTCCAGGACCTCCTGCGGTTGCCATTATCCGTGGACACGCACGTGTCACACACATGCTGCAGGACAACACACACAACTGGCACACTGTGATAGAAGGCTGGCCGAACGCCAACCCCACGTGTAAAACCCAGGGGTACGGAGGGCTGGCTGCATACTTACTCAATAAAATCTGAGATAAGTGGACCCAAACCACGTTTTTCAAGGGCCAATTGTAATTGGTTCTCTTCAAAAAATGTCAAGGTCATGAAAAACAAGGGAAGACCGACGAGCTGTCAGACTGAAGGAGACAAGGGAGACATGACAACTAAATGCAATGTGGCACCCTGCACTGGATGCTGAGCGGAGCAAGGGCGTGAGTGCGATGACCGGTGAAGTCTGAATAAAGTCTGTGGTTCAGCTAAGACCACTGTAAACAAGACTAATCGTCTGGGTCACTATTCTACGATTATGTAAGATGTGAACAAAAGGGTAAGCTGGGTAATAAGTATACAGGAACTCTTTTGTAGATCTGAAATTATCTCATAAAGTTTAAAAAAGAGACAATGTTTAGGCCTTTAAGCGAGGTTTTAAAATGTTGGGTTTGGTTCAAGTGTGGTAAATTGGAAGAAGTGCTAGACAGCGATGTACTCCATCCTCGTCAACGGTGCTGAGCGTTGAGAATCACACAACCTCCGGGAACCTGTTTCCCTGCCAGAAGGGCCCGACACACTACTTACCTGCCTCAAAGGTCACCCAAGAGTCCAACGACACAGCTGGTCACAGCTGTCCAGAAATGACAGGCTTGTGTACAATGCAAGCATTACTCCTATATCTTTAGGCCTAAGAGGAAACAGTATCAAGGAGGCATTTTCCAGGGATGAAAAAATAAAACTACTACTTACTGAGCAAGGTAACAGTGGAAGGAAAGACCAAGACAAACTATGTTGTTCAGCAAAAGAGGGAACTTTTTTTTTAAAAAAAGGTGGGAACTCTGTTAGGGTAAAGGGCGGAGTGCCGAATTAGGAATCGGGTCCCTGTGTAGACTGTGGGTGATGACAGCTGTAACTGGGAGAGTGGGGGAGGGGCAGATCTCATTTGCACATCTGGCCATCTTACACAGACCAGAACATGAACCACCAATGAGGAGGGGGAAAGGAAGTGGCATCTTCCCTCACTGCTGCCTAAAGCCCAGCACAGCCAAAGCAGGCTTACCCCACCAAGAGGAGGGAAAACATGAGGTCCTGGCACCACGGAGGAACTGGGTGCGGACCAACTTCTGTACCACAGCTAGAGGCCAGGGAAGGGATTACATTTCCCAAAGACCCCTATACAAAATGCTAACAGGCTCGTCATCTTTGAAGAAATCTTTTGGTCTTTAGGCTTATTATGATTCCAGAATGAATGGGACAGAAGCTGCCCGTCAATCACCCTGTATCCACAAAACTAAGCACAAAACCACCCATCAGATGTTTATGCTTTCTCAAACCTCCGCCTTCTATACTGAAAAACAAAACTCATAGTTTGCTCTCAACACTAAAGGTGCAAAATTGACATCATATTTTCATTTATTACAATGTACCATACAGATAAGAGAAAGCTGGATTAAAAATATGATCTCATCAAAATGTAATGAACATGAATACATTTCCACCTAATAGAAAATGAAATTAAAGAACTTGTTAGTAATGTTTCGGACCAATGAATGATAAACTGTGTAATAACGGTACAAGAGCACGCCACTTAACACGCTAGTAAACAGATGCGAAAGTTTTACTCTTCCCGAGATTACAGTACTTACATTTTTCCAATTAACTTTTAAAGAGAAAAAGTAACCATGTATATTATAGAGATTATAAATAAGTCTCCTAACTTTCTCATACATTCACTAACAGTCTTTAGACCTTAAAGATGTCTATAATATACACGTAATATGAAGAGAAGAGAAAAAGGGGGCTTCCTGTCCCACTTTTAATAAATTGCAGAGGCATAATATTTTCTCAAGGTCATTTTATTAACAAAAAGTGCAAACTGTTTTGAACAAGAGCGAACCATGAATCACAGCAACCAGCAAGACATCAGACACGGAAAAGTGAACAATGGTCATTAAGTAAAATCTAAGCAGATGAGCTGCCTCTCACATGTATGTGTGTAGGTATGTATGTGTGTGTGTGTGTGTGTGTGTGTGTGTGTATACACGTTCGTGCTTTTCCAATAGTTTCCCCGTCAACTTTCAGTGTGACTTCCACCCCCAGGCTGGCAGCTCCAACGCAGTGCAGGAGCACAACGGCCAAGTCTGGCAAGGACTCTGGGCTAACCGCAGTGTGACAGCCCACAGTCCCTTACCCCACAGTTCCGTGTGAACCGCCACAGCGCATGTAAGTTGTTAAAAGTATCGACACTGAAATCAATGTCCAACGAATAAAAATAAAGAGAATTTTTAAATACTTGTACTTTGGAGGCATAACAATGAAATAATTTTAAATGATCTTACATGCGTTCATATAACCAGGAACACAGCCAATCCGCATCAACTTAATTCATTTAAAATTACGTTTGTAAAAGTCACACAACAGAAAGGTTATGTGCCACTAATCAGTGTGCCTGCATTTGAAAAACAAGGAGAGATAAGTAAGGTAACTTTAGTCGGTCAACATATTCCAAAGAGGAGATTCAGTCTAGTGTTGCTTCAGTTACCCATGTAAAGTAGGAATGGGACAGAATCTGTAGTAAGTGATTTTCCCGTTCACGGATCCATGGGCACGAGTGAAACGACACTGTTTAAAGCCCACAGTATGAAGCGGTCCGCGAGCTGAGCACCTAGCCTACAGCAGAAGAGTGCCGCGCCGAGCGCCGTCTCTAGGGGTGTTTTCTGGCAGTTAACTGCCCTTCTGTTGTAGCAGACAAACTGCTTTTTACAAACATACTATTTCACTACATTAATTAAGGACTAAATATTTATTCATTACATTATACAGAATTTTCCCCAAACTCTTAATTTTTTCCTGTGTACTAATGTCTTATACTAGAATCGTGCTACTTCCTAAAGTTTCAGGATTACTGCTTCAGGTAGATATGATGCAAAACATTAGACCATATCTGATTATCTGACAGACGACAATTTGAGCACCAACTTACAGCACACTGCAGGGTCAAGACAGTTTGCAAGTCAGTTCTCTTGGCTTGAAAATTACCTTCCACTCTTTTCTTCAGTACTGAAGCTGAAATCTTCAGGGCCTATTTGTTCGCCGTCAGGAAAACTGGAATGTGTATCTATGATTAAAAAAAAAAAAATTAAATTAAAAGCAGATTACATTTTCTAAAGACAAGTATTTTCTTCGCCATGTCGGTAAATGATCTTACCGAGTGCGGTATTTAAGCGATACCGATTTGCCGGGGTGTAAACAAAGCTGTCTTCAGAGCATGTGCGATCTGAGTCAGGTGTAAGCAGACACGAGGGGAAGAGGAGGAGAAAAGAAATGTGCAAGGGGAAGTGCAGGGCACTGCCTCACTCTGTCCTCCTGGGGACACTGGCAGCAGCTGGAGAAGGGGACAGGAGATGAGGACGCACACTCTGAAGACTGTGTAAACACGTAAACTTCACAGCCAGTTAAACTGCACATGCAAATATCATGACAAACACCTATCAGCATTCAAAAACTTGCTAAAATCTGGCTCTTTCTTTTAGGAGTGAAAATAACTAGAAGTGTTTTAATACTTAAAAATCATCGAATGCTTGGCTGTGTACTGAAAAAGACACTGGAACGTCAGCAAAAAATATGTAAACTGTAAGCTGACAATTAGCAGATGCCTGACAATGCTGTCATTCCAGGAAGTCCTGTGCAGGAAGGAATGTGCGGACTGGTCACTCCGGTCTGCAGAGAAGATGCAAACAACGGTGAGAGATGCTACCTAAACTCGCCATGGTGATCGCTGCGTATGCGCCACACTGAACACTATGTTGCACACCCAAAACAAAACAAAAATATTTACAGTGGGTTTCTCTCTCTGTTTCTTCTGAGATGTTTTTGGGAGGAAGAGGGAGTAAAAACTGGTGATTCTACTATTTGCATGCATTTCTAAGAAATCAGAAAAAAGGTTTGTTTTTGGTTTTTTTTAGATTTTTATTTATTTACCTTTAGAGAGAGGGGGAGGGAGAAAGAGGGAGAGAGAGAAACATCGATCTGTTGTCTCTCGCACGCCCCCAACTGGGGACCTGGCCTGCAACCCGGGCAAGTGCCCTTGACTGGAAATTGAACCAGCCACCTTCCAGTTTGCAGGCCAGTGCTCAATCCACTGAGCCACACCAGCCAGGGCTGAAAAAAAGTATCTTTAAAAATAAATTATCTCATTAGCTAGGCTAGAAATATCTCTAAAAAGAAAAAACCCGTCAAACATCTGCAGCCTTTCTAGTGGCAGGCCGACAGTTTCCATAAAGGGGCGGAGTAAATACCACGGTACTGCAGGCAACAAATGGTCTCTGTTGAAAATGCTTCTCCGTGTTTGTTTTTACAGCTCCTCACAACGTAAAAGCTATTCTCAGAGGTCACAGGCTGTCCTGAAGCAGGTCACCGACCTCTGCTTCACACATCTACAGGCAGCACCCATCAGATGTCTGACCAGCCAAATGCCACCTACCAGTTTTTTCAGTATTCACCATTTAGCGTACCCCATACACAGTCTCGCAAATGACAATAATTACAACAGAAAAAGCAGCAGAAGCAGCAGAGCAGAAGGAGCGGAAATAAAAGCAAAATAAGCAGCGGCAGCGGCAGAGACGGCTTTATTCATTTCTGTGAGATGACGCCACGTGCTGCACCTTCATCTGGGGGCTGTGCCAGGAAAGACTCGTGAAGCCCGCCCAGGCTGGAGTGCTCGTCCTGCTCCTCGTTCTCAGTGTCACATTCCGCGTCACTGTCACTGCTCATTCCTGCCCGGAGAGACGAGAAGAACATGTTTCTAACAAGAAGCCACTTTCAATGAAAGGAGACAGAAAACCTCCTTATGTACTAAACAGCGATTCCCACCGAACGCTGACACAAGACGCCAAATGAAAACAAGGAAAGCCAAGCACAAACCCTCAGCCAGCTTCAGTGGGCGGGGCGGCGCTCTGTCCTGGGGCTGTGGTCACCCTCCCACATCCCCTGGTGTGGTGACTTCAACCCAGCCGAAACGGCCATTACACTGACAATGCTTTCCCCAAAGCATATGCTGTTTTTTCTAGTCCTAAGTGGTAACAGGAACTCTTAATACCGAGTGGCCGTACACATAATAGTTTCTAACTTAAAACATATAAATATAAAAATGTTACATAAATCCAAGTACACATTTACACACGTTTATCTGTATATGCGCATATAAAAAATTCCAGTAATTCTAGCAATAAATGAGTTGCTATTACAGTTAGGCCTCTAATTTTGTTTCTGTATATATCAGCTGATTTTTAAAAGAAAAATTCTATAGAAAGTACTATGTTGCAAGAACACTGTGATCCAAAACCCTGAAAATAGAAAAAAACTATAGCTTTTCTACTTATAAACTATAACTAGTAGAAAAATATAAACTTAAAATACTATTTTAACAAACAGCCACATTTAAAAGAAAGAAGGGGAACCCACAGCTGCCAAAACACACAAGTAAACCAGCGGGCCCAGTGCTGCAGCCGCATCGGGGCCAGACAGTGCGCAGAGGGTCTGTCGCATTCCCTGGGGGACAGGAAAATAAGCAATCTTTGGACCTCTGTAGAAAGGGAACTGAAACTGAGACTACAACTCCACTCCACGCGTAAAGCTAATATTCCCTTAGAAAGAACGGACCAGAGAAAGTCTGCCTACTGGCATAGGAAGACAGCAAGAAATTTGGTCTGTTTCTGCTGGGCTCAGTTCACCTCAGATTTCAAACTAAGGCCTGTGTACCTCACTTAGGTTTGGGATTTAAAGTTGAGGCTCAAATCTCAGGACATCAGCATAAAGACTGGCTGGGAGCTAGTGTTATCTGACAAAAGCAAATGTAAAAATCCTTGGGAGGGGAGGTTCTAGGTCAGCTGGAGCAAGCACATTCCACCCAGCCTCTTCCACCAAATGCAGCTATACACCTGGACAGATGCAAGCAGCAGCTGTTTAAAAACTCTGAAAAGCAGGGGATCCCCAACCCTGGGGCCACAGACCTGAACCACAGTCTGTGCCCTGTTAAAAATGGGGCTGCAAGGGAAGCTGACCTGAGCTTGGCCTCCTGCTCCCCACCGCCAAAAAAGGGTCCCTGGTGCCAAAAAGGTTGGGAACTGCTGCTGAAAATTACATAGAAATAAGCATATCGGTGTAGACCAGAATTTGAAGTATCACCAAACTGGCAGACTTAAACAAGACTGGGAGTCGCACAAACTGTATTAAAAATGTCCAGGACACAATCCAAAGTTACCTCAGCATATGAAGAACCAGGAAAAGGCAATCAATATCAATGCTGAGATGACAGAGATTACTAACAAAGAACTCAACGTGGAAAACAAAAGGAGAGATATTTTTTTAAATTACTAAGCACTTTCTAAAAACAAAAGACAGTCGTTTTAAAATTAAAGTATTAGTAGATGAATTTAAAGCAAGTTGAAAAAGCAAACAAAGACAGAAGCGAGAACATTAATAACACCAAAGAAAAATGAGATCAGAACCATATAACAGAGGTTAAGAGACGGGGGGGGTGGGGGGGGGGGTGGATAAAAGAGAATGGCTGAAACAGCCACTGAGAGAGCAAAAGTAACAAAACAGAGGGACAATGACGGTAAGAAAAAAATGGCTGAGAATCTTCCAGAATTAATGAAAAATAAAAAATACAACATACCAGTAGTTCTGGGATGTGGCTATAGCAGTGTTTAAAGGAAAATTTATAGCATTAAATGCTTTTATTAGAAAAGAAAAAGGTCTCAATGATCAAAGCATGCACTTTAAGAAACCATAAAATGGGCTTGGGTTCGGGTGGCTGAGTTAGTTGAAGCATCATCCCACATACCAAAAGGTTACAGGGCTTGATCCCCAGTTGGGGTGCGGATGGGAGGCAACCAGTTGATGTGTGTCTTTCACATTGATGCCTCTATGTTTCCCTCTCTATTTCTCTTCCTCGCTAAATCAGTAACATAGAGGAAGCAGCACATACTTGGAAGGAAGCAATGGCTAAAGATAGTTTACTCAATAAATGGTGCTGGGAAAACTGGACAGATACGTGCAGAAAAATGAAACTAGACCACCTTCTTACATTATGCACAAAAATTCAAAATGGATCAAAGACATAAATGTTAGATCTGAAACCATAAAAATCCTAGAAGAAAACACGAGCAGCAAAATCTCGGCCACTGTCCACAGAAATTTATCATCAGATCTATCTCCCCAGGCAAGGGAAACAAAAGAAAAAAATGAACAAATGGGACTACATCAAACTAAAAAGTTTTTACACAGAAAAGGAAACCATCAACAAAATAAAGAGAGACAACCCACAGAATGGGAGAACATATTCATCGATACATCTGATAAGAGGTTAATATCCAAAATTCATAAAGCACTCACAAAATTCAACCCAAAAAACCAAACAACCCAATTTAAAAAATGGGCAAAGGACCTGAATAGATACGTCTCCAAAGTGGCCAATAGACATAAACAATGCTTGACATCACTAATCATCAGAGAGATGCAAATTGAAACCACACTGAGCGATCACCTCACACCTGTCAGAATGGCCATCATCAACAAATCAACAAACACATGCTGGTGAGGATGTGAGAAAGGGGAGCCTTGTGCACTGTTGGTGGGAATGCAGACTGGGGCAGCCACTGTGGAAAGCAGTGTGGAGATACTTTAAAAAATGTAATATGGATCTATCTGCCGTTTGACCCAGCAATCCCACTTCTGGGAATATATCCGAAAGGGATCCAAAACACTTAATTCGAAAAGGTATGGAAGCAGCTCAAGCATCTGTCAATAAAGTGGATAAAACAATTATGGGACACTTACACAGCAGAATTCTACTCGGCTGTAAAAAATCAGAAAATTTTACCCTTTGCAACAATATGGATGGACTTAGAGAACATTATTATGCTAAGTGAAATAAGCCAGTCAGAGAAAGACAAATACCATCTGATGTCACTCATGTGGAATCGAATGAACAAACTGATCTAACAAGCAAAGGAGAGACAGACTCACAGATGGAGAGCAGATTGACAGCTATGGGGGTAGGGTGGGGTTGGAGGTTAGGGGGTGGAGGGATTGAGCAAAAAGGAAAAAGGACTCAAGAGACATGGAGAGCGGTGTGGTGATTGCTGGGGGGAGGGGATGGGATATATGGGGACTAACTGGGAATGGAAAAAATATAACAAAGATTAAAAAATTAAAAAATAAATTCATAATATCAATAAACATATCCTCGGGTCAGGATTAAAGAAAGAGAAACTAGAAAAAGGAGCACATAAACTCAAAGTAAAAGAACAGAAATAAAATTAGCAGAAAAACAGCAGAAAAAGAAATCAATGAAACAAGAAGGTAGTTCTTTGAAAAGATCAGTAAAATTAAAATGCTTCCAAACAGACTAAAAAAGAGAGCAAACAAAATTACCAGCACCAGGAGTAAAGCCGGGACATCACTAGGGATCCTGCAGACACTAAAAGGATACGGGATTAGCAGGGGTAACTTTATGCTCATGAAATCAAGAACATGGATGAAAAGGACAAATTCTTTGATTCAAACACAAGCTACCAAAGCTCATTCATATAAAAATAGATAATGTGAATGAATATTTTAACTACTAATAAAATAGAATGTGTAGGGGGAAAAAAACCCACCTTTCAACAACAAAAAAAATTGGCTACAGATGGCCTCACTGGTGAACCCTTCCCCTGGTTTTCACTAAGAGTTTGTGTAGTATTATCTCTCCATTAACTATTTAGAAGACATAGACAATGTATGGGTATTTCTAAAATCTCTTTCTTTAGCAAAGAAAAGGGAGGGGGGAAAAAAAACCTTTCTGCTCTGGAGAGTGAACAGTGAGTGACAGGTGTTTGGAGACCAAACCAGCCATGAAGCACCACCGCCACCTTGTGGCCTTGCAGGGAACTTCTGAAAACACAAACAGTTCTTGATACGCTAGGCACAAATTTTACCATTTGGTACTCTGAATTCCTAACAGAGAATAACCTTCAGGATTCACAAAACGGAATCGAAATTCTCTGAGTTTCCCCAAATCTTAACTTATTCTTTAAATACTTACATTTGTCCTAGCTGGTGTGGCTCAGTGGATTGAGTGCTGGCCTGTGAACCACAGGGTCACTGGTTCCATTCCCAGTCAGGGCACATGCCTGGGTTGCCGGCCAGGTCCCCAGTAGGGGGTGCTCAAGAGGCAACCACACACTGATGTTTCCCAGCCCCCCTTTCTCCCTCCCTTCCCCTTTTTCTAAAAATAAACAAAATCTTAAAAATATACACATTTTACAAACCCTTTGTTAATCATGTATCTTTTAGAAAACTGTTTAATTTGTATTGTAGTATTTCTAAGAACTACAGCCTAATGCTGGAAAATGCTATGAACATTACCGGGTAGTATTCAAATACTGTAGCATTTAGAACTTTCAGCAATTTTTATCGTACTGCATAGAATCATAGGTCAAAAATGCCAATTTAAGAAATTACTTTGCTTCCCAAAGTCCTATTGCTTGTAACACCACTCCCGGGAGTCCTACAAAGCGCAGTATAAACTCATTAGCATTATACTTATATAGCAGCAGACAGGGCTGCAAGCATACTTATGAAGTGACAGCTGTAACCAGGGCTGATTTGATTATAATTGCTTCTTCCCAAGGCGCTCCTGTTGGTCCTAACCTTTGGCTTCAAGTATCTGCATTCCCAGTTTCTACTTTCAACTGCACGATAGAACTCCTTCAAACCACTCATGTTTCTGTGTTGACTGTTAAGATTAACCCTAACAGGAGAGTTAAGAGTAACGTCCACTTTTTTGATTTGACTCATTTGTTTCAGGATTCAGGAAATGCTGGGAAGAAAACACTACTGGTCTTTTAGCAAGCCCTGAGATCTGGAAGTGCCCTAGCTTTGTGAATGTAGTAGGAAAGACAAATTAAAATCAGTCTCTTGACCTTTAGCTTAACGATTGAGCTACTAGGTCAACAGGTCCTGTACAACCCGTTGCCATCAGTAACTGAGAGTGAGCAAACACAGCAAAAGCTCGAACACCTGCATTTGTTTGGAATGAGACCGGCTGCCATCAAGCAACCAGCCTTAAGCTACCTGTTGTGCCTCGCCCCGTACTCGGCCATGTCTGCCCACTGCATTAAGTAACGGTTAAAGCAAACCAGTGATATTTCGCCTACCATAAGAAATTTGAATACTGGACCTTTCTTGATCTCACCTTAAGGTGTCAACAGGTTTTCACATAACTGCCTGTCACTGGTAGTAACTGTAAGGTACCATTAAACTGAAGATGCTTCAGAGATGCCAATGTGGAAGGAACATCTTAGAGTAAAATTTTAAATAGCGTATTTCTATATCGATCACCTACCACATTCTTTAAGCACTGGCTTTACGCTCAGTACTGTGCAAAGCTAACTTCTGAGTTATAACTCCCCTATTTAAAGGTGCTTAACTTTCTGAAGCCTGGAAAATACATCAACCACTTGGTATAGCAGAGGCTAACGCCTTACCTCCCTCCCTCCTTTCCAGGAGAGCCCCAATATTGTTCCACACGGCCGTGTGAGACTTCCTATTAATACAAGAGAGCGAAACCTTCCACATTGTTTAAGCTGGCTGATTTGAGATTTTGTAACATGTTAAGAACTCTGAATCAGTATTCCAAAAGGAATCGGCAATGCCGGAGCATCACTCAGCGTTCCCCTTAGATGGGCTGCAGTAAGGTTTGTAGCAGGAGCGCTGCCGCGCCTCCCTGGGTGGGTGTTTTGGTGCCCATGTCTCAACTGAAAGGGATCAGTGCTACTTAAGTAGAAACTTAGTCAAAGCATCATCTCCAGTTTTAGACACACCAAGAAAAAAACTGGTCAACCTACAGGCATCCTGTAGGGTGCCAACTGGGTGGGGGTGGAGGGAGTGGCAAGCTTTTCAGCATCAGGCCACTGAACAGAATATTAATACCAGCGTGTCCCTGTGGTCCCGGTTAGAAAGGGAAAGGCTGGTTGATGCCTGTCATGTCTAAGAAAAGTCACATTTTACTGACACTCAAGACATTTAAGAAACCACTTTAGTAGTCCTGAATTCCCACCCAGTAATACAAACAATGCCTTCAAGTTTCTTCAGACAGCTTGAGAAAGAGAGAAAGGGAGGAAGGAGTGGTGGAGGAAGAGAGAGAGACACACCAACCCACAGCGATCTGACAAAAAATTTTCTCTTAGGTATTCTGCTCAAATAAAGAGCCTTGCTTTCCCTGAGCATGGACACAAGAGAAACCCACTCAACTTCCCGCCAGGCTCACCGGCGTGGAAGAGAAAGGTTCTTGAGCACTGGCTCCTGCTGTTGGTAAGAGTAACACCCACAGCAGTGAGGAAGGCCCCACCCTCCTGTCACAAACAAAGCAGATTCCAGAGGGCACGAGGGCTCCTTTGGTCCCCCGTGCCCCTTTCTTCCAGCCTCATCAGCCAGTCAGGCTCCTGCTCACTGACTCCAGTGGTGAACCAACAAATCTGCAAGGGTGTACTCCTGTGGCCCTGCTGCTGTGCGTGTTTACAGCTTTTCTTACCGAGTTTTAGGTGTTTTGTATCACAACACTTCTTACACAGGAGAAAATGTGTTACTAACTAATGCCACTTAGTAAATATTATTATTTTCATTATTACATACTTGTTCTTTGAGTTCCCCATATACCCTCTCACAGCCCTCATCATTCTACATTGTAACGGGCTATCAACCAGTCTGTCTGACACCTGACCAGCGGTTTCTATTGCTCTCCCTGCCTCCCTCCCACCACCACCAACACACAGTGTATAGAGTATACCTGAGAGCTACAACTTGCTCCCGTTTATAACTGTGACCCACTCTGGCAAGTAATTCTTAAGCAGTGTCACTCCTGGTTGAGGGTCAGTCAACTGGACCAGTGAGTGGCTCTCACGCCTCCATGGAGACACCTGGCAGTGTCTGAACCTTCCTGGTTATTGCAGCTTGGAGGAGGCACTACTGGAACCTTGTGGTTAAATGTCAAGGACACAGCTAAACACCCTACAATGCACAGGACAGCCTCCTACAGCAAAGAATCACCTGGTCCAAATGTCAATAGTGCCGAGGCAGAGAAACCCTGAACTGCAGAGTGGGTTCAGAAATTACTTCACCACCTGCACCACAGCAGTGCTGGCAAATTAGAAGCGCTGTTCACAAAGGCTGCGTGAATAAAAGGAGCCTGTAATTCCAGCACATGCTACAGAAATTTAAGCCACTACAATTTATGATCCATATATTTAAACACATGGAAACGAATCCCCACAGGTCTTTCTATAAAGAACAATCACAATATTTTATTCTTAACGTTTTAACAATCAACACTTCAGTTTAAAAGTCCTTTCCATTTTATCTCTTCTACTGAAATAATGCTGCTTACGACATGAATAATGCTACCACAGGAGCACCAAACTAAGAGGGGGACCGAAATGTTTAGTGTTCTTCACTGAAAAGCCTGACGATACCACGGCCCGCACGCCGTCTCGCAGGCGCAGCCAGGGTGCCGGCACCTGCACGGGTGCCTCGAGCTACAACTCCTCAGTCACTGCAATTCAAGTCCGTGCAGAGGTAGAAGGTGGCAGTTTCACTCAGAAATAAAAAAAAAAATTTCAATGTTGAGTATCACTAATAAAGCTGTCGTGCTATTTTGCTAACCTAAAAAGGACACAGCAAGGGCAAGACACATTAGCCCTGTTTCAAACACCTTCAAAATTACAAAATTCCTCTATGCTTTTAGATAAAGAATAAGGAACCTGAAAGAACATGCAGAGCACTAGAAATGTAACTGAGCATGAATGAGCAGAGTTGAAGCTGGGTTCCCATAAAGGGATTTTCAATGGTAAAGTACGGGATACTTCTCTAAGGGCAAAGCAGTCTGCAAACACTAATCAAGACTGACTTTAAAAGATGAGGTACTCAACACCTAATACTCCAATTAGTTGTTTTGGGGCATGTCTTCCCCATAAGATCGTGAACATATCTAATTTCCTCTTCGCCTAATCCAGCAAAAATTCAACGCCTGTCATGTTGGTGGCATATTTGGTGAATGAGCAGATGAACTATCTGCAGATTCTCCCCTCCCCTCCTATAAAGGTCCCTTCTAGTAAGACACGTTTTTTTATGCAGTCAATCTCGCACTTGGCCGTCCTCCGTGCCTAACGACCTGGTCAATCACTCTCAGAGCTACACTGAGTGCTGCGTTCAGATCAAGGACATCATGGAATGCTCCATTTTACTAAACCAAGAAATCCCCACCACCAACCCCGAGAAAAGATTATTCCCACCTCCCACCTAATTATGATTTACCATTTCTCACCTTCCTCAGGGGCAGCTGAAGCTCCTTCAGGCAGTATAGGCTGCAGTTCCCCAGTTTCAGAATTATTTTCCAAGTCAGTTATTTGCATTCCTTCCAAACAACCTCCTTTTACATTAGCCCTCAAAGAAAAAGAAAACGACTTGTTATTTTTGTGTAACTAGTCATTGATACTTGTGTCTATATTTTCGTCTCCTGAAACTGAGCATCAGACTGAGTGTGGTACAGGGCACTGATGTCTAATACTAAATTTCAGGTTTATTTTTTAAAAATTCACTGGAGGACTCACAGTGAAAGCTATAAAATGGAGGACTGTGTGCCAATGCCAACATCCTGGCTGTGATACTGTATTAGTTTTGCAAAATGTTATGATCAGGAGAAACTGGGTAAGGAACAAAGAATGTCTTCTCTTCTCTCTTCTTTCCCTCCCTCTCTCCCCTTCCCTTCCTTCTCTTCTCTTTTCCTTTCCCTCCCTTCCTTCCTTCCTCATTCCCTCTCTCCCTCCCTTTCCTGATTTTTAGAGAGAGGGGAAGGGACGGAGAAAGAGAGGGAGCGAAACACTGATCCACTGCCTCTCGCACACCCCCAATCCGGGACCTGGCTGGCAACCCAGGCGTGTGCCCCGACTGGAAATGGAACCAGTGACCGCCCAGTTTGCAGGACGACGCCCAATCCACTGAGCCACACCAGTCAGGGCTACGCATTTTTTCTTTTAACTGTATGTGAATCTACAAGTATCTCAACAAAAATTCCAATTAAAAAATAGAAGACCTAAATACTACAGTATGTTCCCACTAATATGGAAAGACTTTTGAGATATATTATTAAGAAAACGAGGTGCATCTTTTGTATTAAAAAGGCTATATACTTACAGTTGCTTAAATATGCATAAAAACTGAGAAGACACATCACATACAAAAAATTAAGAACAACAGGAATGTGTGTGGGCAGTGGGTTAGAAAACTAAGCAGATGGAAGAAAACAAGGGGAAAATTTTCACTTAATATTCTTTCTTTTACTTACATTTTTGAAGAACTAATTAGTATTTAAAAATTGTGCTTACACTATTTTACTGTACATCAGGCAATGACAAAGTAACCTACGCTGGAAGACACTACGTGAATCGGGGTGATGACACAGTTACTGGAAAATGAGGGGTAGAGCGAGGAGCTGCAGACGTTGTGAAGGGTTTCACCGTCCAGAAAGAAGTCTACGTCCATAGACATTTAATCTTTACGACTAAAAGCAGGTACAAGTATCTCCATGAAAAATAAAGTATAAAAGCCAGTATAACATCAGGCTAGAAAACAGAGCGGACAAGAAAATCTCCAAGGACTGTGCCACCTTTCCACTGCTAAGACTCGAACTAAAACAGAAAACTAACCCACCAGCTATCCTTTCAGATCTGGTCATTATCCAGATCTTAAAATTGTATAAAATTAAGTACGCTTAAAAGATCTAAGTCTTTGTCTAAATTTAATTCGAAGTTCACTTCAAAGCCTCTAGGTAGAACCACTCCATGGTTTACGTTTAGAAATGAAGCGAGTATCCACGAAAAGTGGCAGCTGGCGACTGAGGCTCGCCCAGCACGTTAGGAGACATCGCCTCCCACAGCCCCGCTCACCCCGAGGGCTTGGAAGTCTGAACAACAGGTCTGTGTTCCTACGTGGAAGACGAAGGTGTTGACTGCCACACACGTGCTTTTGGGAAATCCAACCACGAGCTTTGCTTTGAGAACACTTTTATCAGGGGAGAGAATAAAGGTGAGATAAAGGGAGTGTTGAAATAAAACTGCCGGAAGTGCTCTGTTCCACACGAAGTATGTGTAAAAGATCTATGAGATACAACACGGCCCAGCACGTGTGTCTTTGGAAACTGCGGCACAAATGGGCGGGAACAAAGCCCCCACACACAAACAGCACACGGCAGAGTTCACACAAGGTTTCACGCCATTATTATCTTAATTTCAGTGAAAATTAGCTCTAACACATTTAAACTAAACTTCTAGTACTATCTCATCCCATTAAGAAAAACAGGGAAATTTCTGATACTTTTAAAGTTACACTTTAATACAACAAATGAACTTCCTGTCTGCTAAAAACTTAACACAGTGGAAATTATTTTTGTTCATTATGAAGCTATTATTCCATTACACAAACAAAAGAACTGAATTTACCCCAAGGGGACCATTTTCCTCCTTTTCTCCATGGCAGGTAAGCCATTGATGACCGCGACCACGACAGCATCCGAACCCAAGGCCTGACACTGGCGGTCTTCGGGCTTGGGCGGGACTTCGCTGACACTGCCGTGCGCCAAGGCTCGGGGAGAGCTGTGCCTGCTCCCGGCCTGAGAGCTTCCCGGGGAACCTCCAGAAAAAGGAGGGGATAGTCAGAAAGTAGGAAAACAAAGTTCTCTCTCCAGTTTCCACCTTAGAAGATCTTGCTATATATACATTTTTCAACTGCCGGAAAACTAAAAAATAATTTAAAAAAATAGATCGCACTATTTTTGATGCCAATTATTTAAAATTAAGGTGTTCTGAATATACAATCTCTTCTGATGGGTCTATTCTGTTGTGAGATTAAGAAACTTCTGAAACAAATTTCAGCATTTTTGGTACTTTTAAAGGTATAAAGCTACATGACAAGATCAAATTCAAATAACAGACATTCATCCATGGAAATTCTATTCTGGACTCTCCAAATGTACCTTCAGACAGAGGCTGACAGTCTCCCTTTGACAGGTTGTTTTCCCCAGAGTCTACTGCTCTTCGAAGTGATAGACTACCGGCTATACTGGACCGAGCCAGCTTGGGTAGATTACTCTTCTTACTGGTGGCTGCAAAGACATTTAAAAACATTTGTGAATATGATGAACAGCACAAACCTTACTACCTAAGCAGTCAGAGCAAGGTTTAATCTTACCACGCCTGGAACGTATTCTATCTACTTGTCAAAAATATGAAACAAAACAGAGGATGCTTCATCCTAACAGTTTATTTGGGGCTTTACTCCAAAAGCATGCCTGCTTTGCTGCTTGTGAGGCAGTCTTAACTTACAAAACTAAAAAAATAAAATAAGTCATACCAGACATAAACTCCAACCTCCATGCTATTAAACTCAGCGTTAACAACAAAAATATGTAACTCCTAAACACTTGGACACTGGGAAATATTATTGGAATGAGAAGAAAATCAATGCTGACTTAGAAATGAACCACAATGATAATACCTCAAGATGTTTGTGGCTAAATCAATAATCAGAAAAAATGCATGGCCTTAAAATGTTTTAATTACAAAAAACTGATACTAAATGGTTAACATGCACAGACTCAAGGAAGAGAAAGAATTGAAACAGAATTTTAAAAAGCAGAATAGACACACTGAAAGATAATAAACAGGTTCGGCAAGGCAGAAGGATACAAGACCAATGACCAGTTTTTTTATACAGCAGCAAAGAATAATCTGAGAATGATACGTAAAAAACAGTTCCATTTACAACAGCATTAAATAGAAAACACAGGAAAAAAAATTAAACAAAGAGATGTAGGACACGTATACTGAAAACTACCACACATTGTTGAAAGAAAATAAGGACAGGAAAACACTGTGTTTGTTCACTGACTGGAAGACTGAGTATGTTAATGTGGCAGTACCCCCAAACTTGATCTACGGATTCAACACAATCCCTATAAAACTTCTTTTTCTTAACAGCTGAAATTGGCAAACTGATACTAAAATTCACATGAAAATACAAAAAATCCAGAATTACCCAAAACCATCTTGAATGGAAGACTCACATTTCTGAGTTCAAAACTTGCTGTAAAATTACAATAATCAAGACTGTCTTGTACTGGTGCAGAGACAGAAATGCAGCTTGAAGGAACAGAACTGAGAGGCCAGAAATAAACCCTTGCATTTATGGTCAATTGTTTTTTGATAAGGAGGCCAACCAAGGCACTTCAATGAGCAAAGAAGGAAAAGGACAACAACAGGTGTTGTCAAGGATACGGAGACACCGAAACACTCATGCTGCCGACAGGACTGTAAAACGGTGCAGCTTTGGACAGTATGACAGCACCTGAAAACGTTACACACAGCTCCTTAGAGCCCAGCAATTCCACGCCTGAGCATGTATTCAAGATTAGTAAAAACATCATGTCCACTCAAACACCTGTACATGACTGTCCAATAGCAGCATTATTCGAAATAGCCAAGAAGTAGAAAAAAAATTCATAATGTCCATCAACTGATTAAACAAGTACAATAAAGTATCATTCAACCACAAAAAGGAACTACCATGAATGACCCTTGAAATTGTTATCCTAAGTGCAAGAAGCCAGACACAAAAAACTTCAACTGTATGATTCCATTTATATGAAAAAACAAATTCATACCGACAAAATGAATTAGTGGTTACCAAGGGGTAGGAGCAGGGGAAGGGGAAGGTGGGGGGCAACTTCCCATGGGCGCGGTGTTGGGGGAAGGAGTGATGAACATGTCCAGGACTCAGATAATGGTAACGGTCACACAACTTTGTAAATATACTGAACTGCACACTTGGAAAAAAAAAAGGGAAAAAAGATGCTATGAGAAAAAAAATTATGACTAATTTCTCTACTGCAAAGTATATATAAATTATTAAGGAAAAAAGAAAAACAAAAGAGATGCATTAACAGAAACAAAGGCAGATATTAACATAGTAAAAGGAGAGAAAGCAGGCAAAATAAATCTCTTTGAAGAGATGAACAAAATGGACAAGCCTCTGGTAGGTCAAATCAAGAGAAAAAATAGAAAACACTAAAAAGCAAAGGAATAAGTGAAAAAGTTAACACCCCATATTCTGAGGAAGTTTTTTAAATTTAAGCAAACAAAATAAGTAGCTTTATATCAATAAATTTAAACATCCAATAAAATAACTAATTCTCTAGAAAAATTATGGAAACTGACTTAAGAAGCAAAACAAGACCTATAGGCACAAAGAAATTGAAAAGGCTGGTAAAGTTCTTAAAGTTCTACCCCTGAAAGAACTACTAGATGGTTTTACAAATGAGTTTCATTAAACTTTTAAAGAGCAGGTAATGTTAAATAATTTCACGGCATAGATATTCTGAGGCTGGCATAATACTGGAACTCAAATTGGTTAGAAACAGTGTAACAAAACTGTAACTCAATTTTACTTATGGCTACATAGTGAAGGATCCTAGGTAGAATATCAGCAAAATAAATACAGCAGTATATATTTTTTAAAATTACAAACCAAACCAAATAGAATTCGTTTCAGTATTTCAACAATGGTTAACATTAGATAAAAAATGTAATTCTTTATGGTAACAAAGTAATAGGACAAAATAATGTAGTAATAGCCTCGACAGGTGCCCCCAAAACCCAAAGAACTCTTATTAAGTAGAAAAAGATGTAGTTTAGTGCAATGGTGAAAGTCATAGGCTCTGAAGTTCGAGTTTTTTACTCTGCCACATTTCCACTGTGAAACTCTGGGAATGTTAATGTCCTGTGCCTCAGTTTCTTTATCTGTAACTTGGGGATAAAAACAACTTGTCTCATAGAGTTGTCATTGGGATTAAGTGAGTTAATACACATATCTCAGAATAGTTAGAATGGTACTGGACAGAGAGTAAACTATTTATACTGTAGTTAAGAATAGAAAGATGGGAGAACCAAGATGGCGGCGTAGGTAGACACACTGCGCCTCCTCGCACAACCAGAACTGACAGAGAATCGAACAGCAAGGGGGACCAACACCAAGGAAACAGAAAATAATCATTCATCCAGACTGGTAGGAGGGGCGGAGACGGCACTGGGGTGGAGAGGACTCGCGTGGCTGTGGCGGGACTGAGACTGGCGGAGTGTGGGACAAATGGCGCAGGCAGTCCGAGCACTAGCAGACCCTGCGGTCCCACATTTGCACAGATAAACCCAGAGGGCCGGACTCAGAGTGGCGGAGAGTGGGGCAGGCAGAGTGGCGGATAGCACATTGCGGCACCACATTCGCCCACAGATAAACCGGACGAACGGCGGGCAGAGAAGCAGACCACTGCGCAACCCAGGGCTCCAGCTCGGGGAAATAAAGCCTCAAACCTCTGATTGAAAGCGCCCCTGGGGGTTGGGGCGGCAGGAGAGACTCCCAGCCTCACAGGAGAGGATGTTGGAGAGACCCACAGGGGCCTAGAGTGTGCACAGGCCCACTTACTCGGGAACCAGCACCAGAGGACTGAAATCCGGAGGAGAGTGAAGCGGGCGCCATTGCTCCCTCTCGGCCCCACCCCCACGTACAGCATCACAGCGCAGCGACCAGCATTACCCCGCCCCGGTGAACACCTAAGGCTCCGCCCCTTAAAGTAACAGACGCGCCAAGACAAACAAACAAAAAAAATGGCCCAAATGACAGAACACTTCAAAGCTCCAGAAAAAATACAACTAAGCGACGAAGAGATAGCCAACCTATCGGATGCACAGTTCAAAGCACTGGTTATCAATATGCTCACAGACTTGGTTGAATCTATTCGAAAAACAGATGAAAAAATGAAGCCTATGCTAAGAGAAACAAAGGAAAATGTACAGGGAACCAATAGTGATGAGAAGGAAACTGGGACTCAAATCAATGGTATGGACCAGAAGGAAGAAAGGAACATCCAACCAGAAAAGAATGAAGAAACAAGAACTTGGAAAAATGAGGAGAGGCTTAGGAACCTCCAGGACACCTTGAAACGTTCCAACATCCAAATTATAGGGGTGCCAGAAGGAGAAGAGGAAGAACAAAAAATTGAAAACTTATTTGAACAAATAATGGAGAACTTCCCCGATCTGGCAAAGGAAATAGACTTCCGGGAAGTCCAGGAAGCTCAGAGAGTCCCAAAGAAGCTGGACCCAAGGAGGAACACAACAAGACACATCATAATTACATTACCCAAGATTAAACGCAAGGACCTACGTCCAAGATTACTATATCCAGCAAAGCTATCATTTAGAATGGAAGGGAGGATAAAGTGCTTCTCAGATAAGGTCAAGTTGAAGAGGCTCATCATCACCAAGCCCTTATTATATGAAATGTTAAAGGGAGTTACCTAAGAAAAAGATCAAAAATAGGAACAGTAAAAATGACACCAAACTCACAGTTATTAACGACCACACATAAAACAAAAACGAGAGCAAACTAGGCAAACAACTAGAACATGAGGGTTGTCAATAAGGGAGTGGGAGGGGGAGAGGGGGGTAAAGGTACAGAGAATAAGTAGCATAGATGATAGGTGGAAAATAGACAGGGGGAGGGTAAAAATAGTGTAGGAAATGTAGAAGCCAAAGAACTTATAAATATGACCCATGGACATGAACTATGGGGGGGGAATGTGGGAGGGAGGGGGGTGGGCAGGATGGAGTGGAGTGGGGGGGGAAATGGGACAACTGTAATAGCATAATCAATAAATATATTAAAAAAAAAAAAAAAAAAAAAAAAAAAAAAGAATAGAAAGATGTATCTTTTAACTTGATTAAAAACTACCAATTAAAACATATAGCGCATTTTGAACTTGGGGGGGGAGGAATTCCTTAACAGGGTTGAAAACATTACAAAAATTATATTATTGCTATTCATTAACATTGTTCTGAGATCCTACCTTAAGACAATGCAATAGTAAAGTCCCGAAAGGAATGAACAAACTGATTATTTGGTGATGATGTATGATTGCCTACTTAAACAATTAAGATAACTGACTGAGAAACTCAGAATTAAAAAATTTCATTCAGCTTTGGCTGGTGTGGCTCAGTGGATTGAGCGCTGGCCCGTGAATCAAAGGGTCACTGGTTCTATTCCCATCCAGGGCACATGCCTGGGTTGTGGCCAGATCCCCAGTAGGGGGCGCTCGAGAGGCAACCACACACTGATGTTTCTCTCCCTCTCTTTCTTCCTCCCTTCCCCTCTGTCTAAAAATAAACAAAATCTTAAAAAAAATTTTTCATTCAGTGGGCAAAATACAAGACAAGCATAAAAAAAAAACAATAGTCTTCCTATTCAGTAACAAAAAATTAGAAAATACTATGAGGGAGAAAAAGAAATGCTATTTACAAATACAACCTAAATTATAACATATCTAGAAATAAATATACTAAGACATATACAAAATTTATACAAAGAAAACTAAAACTCTGTGTAAGTATACAGCGTGAGGCAAAAGTAGGTTTATAGTTGTGAGTACACAACACAGTTTATTCTTGTGTTTTTATTTATTATTGTTATGTTCCATACAAACAGCTGTAAACCTACCATTGTCCCTCCCTGTATATACATAACAGATGACCTGAATAGAGAAAAGTGCCACATTCCTAGATATGAATAGTTTGTTACTGAGAAGATGTCAATTCCCCAAATTAAATATAATTAAATGTAATGCAATTCCAGTCAAAACTTTTTTCTGGAAGAGTTAATGTATAAGAACCATCAAGGACATTGTGAAAACAAAAACAAAATGAAGGCAAACATACCACAGTATTACAAACTATAAAACTATAGTAGTTAAAAAAAAAAAAGGTGTAGGTCTGATATAAAATGCAACAAATATCCGGTTGAACGATATCAAATTGCTGTTACTGTAGATCAAAAACAACTGCATAGTGGCAATTTCATCTGGTTCAACATCAATAGACAAATTTAAAACAGAACCATGCAAATTTGGGAATTTGCTCTATAATAAAAGATTTATTTTTATACTGTTGGACAAAGTGGATTATTCTAAAAATGTTTCTTTTGGGGGGAGATGGAGGAGAGAATCACTGACTTACCTCATACACCATCATGAAAGTTATTTATGGAATCATCTAAACGTAAAAAATTTAAAAAGAAAACACTACCAGAAGAAAAAAGTCTTTATTTATTAATTTTTAGAGAGAGGGGAAGGGAGAAAGAGAGGGAGAGAAACATCAATGCGTGATTGCCTCTCAAGTGCCCCCTACTGGGTACCTGGCCTGCAACCCAGGCATGTGCCCTGACTGGGAATCAAACCAGCAACCCTTTGGTTCACAGGCCAGCACTCAATCCACTGAGTGACGTCAGGACAGGACAGAATTGTTTTTATAAACTTAGAGTTGAAGAGGCCTTCCAAATAAAAACATTCAACTCAAAACCACAAATACTATTAATAGATTTGTCTATTTAAAAACTTTGTGTTTAGCAGAAAACAAGCAAAAACAAGAGATAATAAGGGGAGTTATTTGCAAAAAGTCAATCCAAAAAGCATTATTTCTACTGATTTTAAATTGCCATTTCCTTGATGACTAGACGAGATTGAATATCTTTTTATATGTTTGTTGTCCATCTCTATTTCTTATGTTAATGGCTTAATCATAACCTTTATTCATTTCCTACTGAATTCTCATCCTTACTTTAAAAGAATTTTATGTATTTGGCAATTATCCCTCCTCCTATTCATCTCTGCTATATTATTGCCAGCAGCATCAAGCATTAATAGATCTCATTTTAATTAACACACTCATGAGAGCCCAGAAATAAACCCTCATATATATGGTCTAATGATTTTCAACAAGGGTATCCAGACCATTCAATGAAGAAAGAAAAGGCTTTTCAACATGGTGCTGGGAAAGCTGAAAATCTACACACACAAGAATGAAGTTGGACCCTTATCTGATGTCACATACAAAATTAACTCAACAATGGCTGGTGGCTCAGCTGGATGAGCATCGTCCTGCAAAGGGAAGGGCTGCTGGTTCAATCCCTGGTCAGGGCACATGCCTGGGTTGCAGGCCTGGTCCCTAGGAGGGGCAAATGCGAGAGGCAACCGACAGATGGATGTTTCTCTCTCACTTAGATGTTTCTTTCCCTCTCTTCCTCCCTCCCTCCTCTGTCTCTAAAAAGGAATAAAACAAAAATAACTCAAAATGGATCCTAGACATTTACAAATACAAAAGCTAAAATTATAAAAATGTTAGAAGAAAACTCAGGGGAAAAGCTCTTTAACAATGGGTTTAGCAATGTTTTCTTGGGATATGAAAAGTACAGGCAACAAAGAAATAAAACAGATAAACTGGACTTCCTTTAAATTCAAAACTGTTAGTCAAAGGATCTGAACAACAGAGTAAAAAGGCAACCCACAGATTAGCAGAAAGTATCTGCAAATCATATACTGTTCCAGAATTTATAGAGAACTCTTAAAACTCAAAAAAACAAAAAAACAACCCAACTCAAAAATGGGCAAAGTACTTCGTAGGCATTTTTCTAAAAAAGACACACAGATGGCTGATAAACACATTAAAAGACACTTGACATCATTAATCAGTATGTAAATGTAAACCGAAACCACAAGGGTGCATCACTTCACTCCCATGTTGGGGAAGATGTGGTGAGAATGCAAAATGGTCCAACCTCTATGGAAAACAATATGGTGGCTCCTGAAATAACTAAAAATTGAACTACTAATCCAGCAATTCCTCTTCAGCATACATGTATCAAAAAAAAATGAAAGCAGGGCCTTGAAGAGATGAACACCAATGTTCACAGCTACATTATTCAACAGCCGAAAAGTGGCAACCCAAGAGTCCATCAAAGGACGAATGGATAAACAAAAAGTGGTGTGCCTGCACACACACTAATATTATTCAGCCATGAAAGGGAAGGGAATTCTCCTGGTCTAGGGTACATGCCTGGGTTGTGGGGCAGGTCCCCAGTAGGGGGCGCACAAGAGGCAACACATTGATGTTTCTGTCTCTCTCTTCTCCCTCCCTACCCCAATCAGTCAATCAATCAATCAATGAAATCTGACACATGCTACAACATAAATGAACCCTGAGGACATTATGCTAAGTGAAATAAGCCAGACACAAAAAGACAGATACTGTCTGATTCCACTTATGAGATATCTAGAATAGTCAAGTACATAGAAACACAAAGTAGAGGAGTGGTTACTAGGGGTTGGAGGAAAGGAGGGATGAGCAGGTTTCACTCTGGAAAGTTAAAAAAGTTCTGGAGAAAGACTGCTGTGATGGCTGTACAACAGTGAGAATGTACTTAAATGCCAATGAACTGTACCTTTAAAAATAGTTAAAATGGTAAATTTTATGTTATGCATATTGTACCATGATAAAAATGGGGGGGGGGGACCATGTATGCTTAAGAATATTAAGACACACAGATAACGAACTTTCTTGACTCCACACCCCCTCCAGGTACCACCCGAGTCATCGTGAAACTTGGTAAAGCTGCGCCATCATGCTCCAGTTTCTTCTGACTTCATTCGCTCTTCTGCTACATTCCCAATGGTATAACCACTCCGCTTCTTTCTGAGATGAATTTTTTAACATATTTGAGATAATTTCCCTTCTAGTACCTTAATGACTGCTGTTTCCATCCTTTGCTGGGCTCCCCATCCATTAACAGGACTTTAAATGTTTAAGTGCCCCAGAGCCAAACTTTCTCTTCTCCATTTGAACTCCCTCCATATTTGATTTTATTCGGTCCCTGGCTTTAAGTAACAGTTGACTCTCAAGTGTTGATATCCAGCTTTTGACCTCAAGTTTCAGGTTTACATACCATTCACCTGCCTACAAGACATTTTACTAGGTTTTCTAGCAGACCTCTCAAATCTAGCAAGCTTAAAAAACAACTTCCTGCCCCTACCTCCTCCCAAACCTCAACACTTTCTTCTTCTTCCATATTTGATTTGCATCTCAATGACACCACCAGTCATAAGTTTTCTAGGCCAAAAACTAAGACATCATTCTCAGTTATTTTTCTTTCCCTAAAACACCACCCAGCCTTTCTTACTAGGCGTGTGGGAAAGAATTGAGCCCCTCTGGTCTAAAATATCCACTGCATGCAATGGATTAAGGTCTTTCTCTATGTATCTAAAATAGTATTAGTTATACACCATCCTTGGGAGAACTAAGAAAGATGGGAACCTGGGTCAAGAAAGGTTGCTAGACTCTGAGCAAGTCCATCTACCCACTGTAGTAACTCTGGAATAAGCTGCCAGAGGTCACACAAGCTACTGTTCCAGGCTGTTCACTGGCCTCACAATCCCACCCTCAGCCCTTTCCCACACAACTTGCAAAGTAACCTTTGTAAAAGGTAAATCAGATCATAAATACCCCCCATTTATATTCTCTAGAGACTTCCTCCTAAAATAATAAAACAATACTCTCTATGGAGGTCTTACAAAAAACCTACCTGAACTAGACCTGCCTACCCCTCTGACTCACCTCCTGTTACTCTCCCCCTCTGCCTCGTTCACCATGTTCAGCCCTACCGATCTTCCACTGAGCCTTCCAACGAGCCGAGCAAATCCTGCATCCGCGGCTCTGCACTTCCTGCTGTTCCCCCCAACACTGCTCCCACACAGCCTCTGCAGGCTGCCAGCTTCTCAACCTTCAGGCCTCAGTTCAGTGCTGCCTCCTCAGAGACTTTCTCTGCCCACCCTGACTACAGGAGCACACTCCCTTCCGTCCACTCTTCTGTCGTTTCCTTCGCAGCACTTTTTACCCTTTCCCAACTGCAATCATCTTTACTTGTCCACGCATTTTAATGGCCAATTCCCACCATATAAATACACGAATGCAAGATCCACGAGTGTGAAGGATTTTGTGTTATTTACTGCCCAGTACAGAATAAGCAACCGATAAATGTTAGCTCTATTACACAGGAGGAAACATAGCCAGTTTTAGATGGGAGACAAGGCTGTATATATTTGTAGTCGTAATTTCCTGTGAGAGAGATTTTTAAGTATTATTATTATTATTATGAAAATAACCCGTCCTCTAGCTTCCCAAATGACATGAGGAGAAATGACACTAAAAGGATCTTTTTCACTTACAGTTTCGTATGTAACAGCTGGCAACTGATGACTTTGCCAAGAGCTCCATCCCCAAATCCTGTAACCTGCCAGAGTTTTCGGTTCCACACGCAGCCAGAGCTGCCTGGTCGGCACACACAAGACTTGTCTGCATGTCTCCAGAGGCAGCGCTGCTGCTTTTTATTTCTGAAAGTGTATTCTTTACATCAGTTTTCATACATCGAACTTCAGCCATTTGAGTTTTGAGTCTTTTTAGCATCTTTAAGTCAGAGGGAACGCGCCACATTGCCTGCTGCTTCCTTTGATCTTTATCTTTTCGAGAATATGAGGCTTCAGAGAGAGAGAGAGTGACAACTCATATTAACACAGACTTTAGCATTCGTGAAATCATTTTGCATTGTGAAACAGGCAAATTTGACCTGTAAATAAACTGCAATGCTTTAAGTGGTATCAACAATAAAAGTATGTATTAAATGACATTAATGAAAATAAAGATAGCCACAGATATCTTAACTTTATTCATACCTTCAAAATTAGAATATGGCTCACATTATAATCACTCAAATCTGTATTATATATTTAACTCTAAAAGTTTATGAAGCTGCCCCACTGACTGTACTTTCTTCTTTACACTTCTCTATTTTTCTCGAATTTTCTACAGGTTTTATTATGTTCATAATTTAAAATATAGCCAAATAGTCAAAAATTATTACATAAAATATAAAAATATAAATATTCTAAATAAATTCAAAAAGTTGATTTATTGCCCCAACCAGTGTGCCTCAGTTGTTTGGGTGTCATTCCACAAAGCAAAAGGCCGCCAGTTCGATTCCTGGTCAGCGCACGTGCCTGGGTTGTGGGTACCTGGTCGAGGTGCATATAAAAGGCAAATAATTGATGTTTCTCTCTTGCATCAACGTTTCTCTCCTCCTCTTTTTCCCTACCCTTCCCTCTTTCTAAAAATAAATAAAATCTTTTATATGTTTTATTTTTTTAAAGATTTTATTTATTTTTAGAGAGAGGGGAAAGGAAGGAGAATGAGAGGCAGAGAAACATCAACGTGGGTTGCCTCTCACGTGCCTCCAACTGAGGACCTGGCTCGCAACCCAGGCGTGTGCCCTGACTGGGAATTGAACCGGCAACGCTTTGGTTTGCAGGCCTGCGCTCAATCCACTGAGCTACACCAGCCAGGGGAATAAAATCTTTTTTAAAAAAAGTTGATTTACTGAAGTATTATCCAATGTAGATGCACCTATTAAATGCCATAGAACATGATAAGAATAGGTCCCCGCCCTAGGTGCTGTGGCTCAGTGGATTGAGCGCCAGCCTGCAAACCAAAGGGTGGCTGGCCGGTTCAATTCCCAGTCAGGGCACATGCCTGGGTTGCAGGACAGGTCCCCAGTAGGGGCATGTGAGAGGCAACTACACATTGATGTTAATCTCCCTCTCTTTCTCCGTCCCTTCCCCTCTCTCTAAAAATAAATAAATAAATAAAATCTTAAACAAAAAGAAATAAAGAGTAGGTCCCTGTCACTGAGTCTGCAGCCACTAAAGTAACAATTTTTTTTCTTCCCAAAGTAGCTAAAGTTGTTTTTAACTTGTTCTCCCCCTACCCAAATATTAAAATGAGAGGTATGAGTAAGGAAAATCCACTTTCTGCCGAAGGAAGGAAAAAAGAGGTAGATATTTTTGAAATCAAAATGAGTCTGAGAGATAACAGATGCTCACTTAGTATAGAAGAATAAATGAATAAAAGGATAATAATGGACTACTATGAGCAACTCTATGCCACCAAATCCAGGTATAATACACCAATTCCTTGAAAGATAATCTGCCAAAACTCACACAAGAAGAGACAATCTCAATAGGCCTATCGCCATTAAAGAAATTAAATCAATAATTAGTAACTTCCAAAACAGAAAGCATGAGGCTCAGATGAGTACACTAGTGAATTCTACTAAACATTTAAAGAAATTATACCAAGTCCCCACAATCTCAAAGTAAAGAAGCAGAGAAAACACTTCCCAACTCAATCTGTGAGGCCAGCATTACTCTAACAAAATACAATACCCACTCACGAAAACAAAACCCTTTTAGAAAACTAGGACCAGCAGAGAACCTTCTCAACATCATAAAAAACCTACTCAATGGTAAAAAACTTGACGCTCTCCCACCATTATCAGAAACAAGGCAAGGATGTCCCTTTACCACTCCTTTTCAACATCACCCCAGCTAATACAGTAAGACAAGAAAAAGAAATATAAGGCATGCAGATTGAGAAGGAAAAATACACAAAGAACCAAAAGAAACCTGAAACCTAAGCGAGCATTTTAATAAAAGGAAAGCTGGATCTTCCTGCAGCGTTAGGTTCTAATATCCTCTCACAGGCAGCTCATATTCACTTGCTTTCATGACTCTCCTCTTGGGCTTTGTCCTGTACAGAGGCCCCTCATCTGGCTCTTCTTCCTCACACTCAGTAAACACATGTCCACCACGATTATCTCCTGGGCCCTTTTCTGTTTAAAATTTTCTTGAAACTCTGTCTTTTGCAATCTCACTTCCTTAGTTTAGGCAAATAACTGTACTCCAATTCTTAATTTTTAGCTGTTTACTGGGCATCTTTACTTAGACATCCCACTGGTACGTCAAACTCAAAGGTATTTAAATCCAAGACTTGCTCTTTCTCTATTTCCCTCATCCTCCCAACCTCCTTGACATCAGCATTTTAATCACCCAGATTCACAGCTCAGGCCATCTCATTTATACCATTAATTTTATATAGAAAACTAACTTTTTGGAGAATGAAGATCTTACTTTGTTCTGCATTCTTTTTTTCCAATGACACTGCATGGTTTTCAAAAACGTGACTTGCCCTGGCTGATGTGGCACAGTGGACTGAGAGCTGGCTTGTGAACCATGGGGCTGCTGGTTTGATTTTTAGTCAGGGCACATGTCTGTGTTATGGGCCGGGTCCCTGGTTGGGGGCGTGTGAGAGGCAATCACACATTGATGTTTCTCTCCCTCTCTTTCTCCCTCCCTTCCCCTCTTTCTCTCTGAAAATAAATAAATAAAATCTTTTAAAAAAATGACTTTACCCATCTATAAAATATGTTATTGCATGGCGAAATTGTAACTTTTCAGCCCTAACTGTACAGGGTGGGGCAAAATTAGGTTTATAGTTGTGAGTACGTAAAACATGAGTTTATTCTTGTATTACTATTTATTAATTATTGTCCATACAAACAACTATCAATCCACTTTTGCCCCACCCTCTATTTGTTGGATAGTTTCAAACTCTGATGTTCTCTTTGGAATATACTCCTAAAAGTTACATTACATGATTAAAGGATAGAAATATTTTAAACTTACTACAAAATTTTCTTTCAAAAAGGTTAAACCAATATATACATACACACCTACCTACAGACCCATAACCTGTCTGTTCCACCAGTTCTTTGCAAACACTGGTTACAATTTAGGCAAAACCTTTGCCAATGTGACAGGTATTTTTTTAAAAAAGGTATTTCTTTGTTGGTCACAAAAATTATGTGTGATTTTTATTTTCTTCTTTATAACTTTCTATGTTTTTCAAGTATTCTACAATAAAATGCCTCAGGAAAAAAATGTGAAATTAGACACAATGTGGTAAGTGCTACGAAAGTACCAGTATAATATGAAATGTACTTGGAGCACAGACAAAGGCAATTGTTTCACAACCTGGTTGAAGTCTGTAGAAAGTTTACTTTAGGAAGGAAGGGGCCTATACAACCCAGACTCTGGGCCCACCCCCCACCAGAAGAGCTCTAGTTCTGTTTTCTACACTGAGGCACTATCTTACACTCTGTTTGGAACATGAGTCCCACTGCTTTAAAGAGACAACTGTACTTAAACAATAAAAAAAAAAAAAAAGCATTAAAATCACTGTTCTAAATCACTGATTTAATTTGTATAATCCTATTGTTTAAGGTAGAAAAATGTTCAGTATACTTTTTAAAGCTTTCCAACAAAAGTGGTTTTTAAAACGTGTGATTTAGAAGCAAATCCTTATCAGCTATTCAAAATGACTAAGCCTGAGAGTTTCAAAAAGTCTGACTGGGACCCCACCTCCAATACATGTGTGTGCGCTGTACTAGAGTAACACAGACGCGGTTTCTCTTCGACGAGTAACCCTTGCACTTAAAACACTGCCTCTAACTGGTGCAGGTTTTTAGGCTCCTCAACACCAAAGTATGAGTAAACCATCTTTTTCCACATTCGACTTAGACAGTTTCATTTGGAAGTTTTTGTACTCACGAAGCCTGCAAAACCCTAAGTCCATTCACAAAGAGGAAGCCTATACTCCATAAGATCAAACTGTCAATTACGTATACAATTTACAGGGCAAAATCATATTTAAAAAAACTTTCTTATAGGCATTCTGACATTTTTGCACAAAACACCTTTGAACAATAACAAAAAATTAATTGAACAATGAAATACCAATTTGCTACAGAAACATACTACATTCCAACACTTAGATAATATATTTGGATTAAAATTCAAGAGTTCTTTTGGGCAACCACAAAAAAGGGGAGGCCACCGTTAATACTGTACCTGTGGGCTGCAACAGTGAAGCAGGCGGGCGAGGCTGTAAGCCCCACAGGTTTTCCATACTGCTCCGGTCCTTTAGGTCCAGCAAATGTATTAAAATGAAAGGATCAATGTCTAATAAACTACTGGTAGCAGCAGAGCACAAGTGTGGTCTTCTTGACATTCTGCTACTGGCACCCACGTAGCCGTGGTTACTACCTGCAAAAGAAATAATACAGAAAATGCATGCGCTATATGTATTCGCACAAATTTCAGTACACTGAAAAGAAAAATTAAACTGGCAGATGTCTGAGTACTTGTGTACGGGCCTATCTCCTAGCTGGCTTTCATGGTGAGAAACACACAGAAGAGACCGGGCTGCCAGAGAGGCGTACACAAGCACGGTGACTGCGCACTGGCCTCGTCACTACTCACAATTCAGCAGCAACCTTCAACCTCATCCTGAGCCCCGGAAGTAAATCCCTGTGCTGTAACACGTCCCAAGCTGGACACCAAAACGGAAATCTTCCCCAGGTCTTTGGACAGAAAACTGTAGGCTCACGACAGTTTGGCCGAATTTTTTTTTCCAACTACTCCTATTTGTATCACCTATATTGCACTAAGCTTTCAGCCACAGGTGGCAAATGCAAGGCCCACGGGCTGAATCCAGCCCTTCACCTTGTTTTATCTGGTCCAGCACCTTGTTTCTACCTGGTGGCAGCGCCAACCTCCTTGCCCCTAGTTAAGCAGTAGTTACATTTATACAGCCCTAAAATTACATTCGGCCCTTTGAAGGCAACCACAAGGCTGATGTGGCCCCTGGTGAATATCAGTTTGACACCCCTGCTTCAAGCTAAGGAAACCACCTGACTTTTCTCTAGTGCTTGCTACAATGCCTAGCAAATAGTGAGTATGAAAATATTGGTTAAAATGGACTTTTATTAAAGCAATTTAAATATATTCTAAAGAAACACAACCTTTAAAATGTTACCTGAAGAAAAGTGTCAAAAGTAGATAATGTAAAAATAACATAAAATAATCAAGTTCTGAGTACTTATGAGTGTTTCAAAGAGATTCTGACATAGGAGGGATGGAAACAACAGAGGAGAAAAGTTCAATTGTTGAGAAGCTTCAGGGTAATTATTTAACGTTTTTCATCTCTAGTCACATCCTCATGACTTCACCTTCTCCTACTTCTTTCTCTTCTAAGGATTATCATTCCATTACTAATTCTTCTTCCCAGTCTCTGTACCCTCTGGAACTCCTGTTAAAATTGGCAGAAAACTATCTCCCTCCACCATGAAACTGTTTCTCAACACTTTTCCTTTATTAGGGAGTTGCCAAATCAGGCTGCGTATCAGTCGGTTGGAGGAGTTTTTAAAATTAGATTCCTGGGCTGCACTCCAGACGTACTGAACTAGAACACTGGAGTGGGATCCAAGAGCTTTTTCCAAAAAGAATCACTACTCAGGTGATTCTGAGTAGTAAGTAAATAAGGTCAGTAGCCCGCTGTATGGTATCTAATGCAATGAAAGCTGGTTCTTAAAAAACAGAAGTTGCCTGTGTTAAATGAACCCATAGTATAGAAAGGAGTGTTAGCATGCTATCTCCTGTTCCTCACTGCCCTTCCAGGCCATTATCCTCACCAACGAGCAAAAACAACTTTCCTTTGGGGTGTATGCCGTTTGGCTCCTCCCTCACTCTCCAAGTTCCCATCCTTTCTACTCCACTAAAGTGTTCATCCACAGGCATCAAACAAAGACTTTAGCATCTATTTTCAGTTTCCCTCTCTGGGAGTAGCCATCACTGTGGGGTGTGGGGGCACGTGTGTGTCTACGACCTAAGTATACAGCCTAACAAATGTTCCCAAAATACTGGCACCCCAGAACCTCCCCCGGCGCCTCCTCAAATTGCTCATTAACCTTCCTCCCCAAATGTAATCTCCATTCGGAGTTAAATGCCATAGATTATTTTTTGCCTGTTTTGAAATTTATATAAATGTAACATTATGGAAAGTATGGACATACTCTTCTATCCTGCTTCTCTTTTCAACATTATGTTTATGAGATTCATCTGTATTACTATGCAGCATCCTACAATATGAATATATCCAATTTCTTTATTCTGTTGGGAAAGAGACTGGGTTGCTTCTAACTTTCGGCCACAAAGAATAAAACTACTGAAAATTATGAGCAGATAACTGCTCTTGAAGCACACAGAGAAAAAATATAAAACACCCCAAAACAGAACAAATGTATCAGTGACAGGTTCCTCCCTCCTGAGCCGAGACAGATTAATCCTGCTGAAAGGTCGCCCCAGCGGCTCCCTGGCTGTGTTTCAGAGCCTGTGTGCAGGAGCGGGGCAGCGGAGGCCCGGCAGCGTCTAGCCCCGCCCTAACTACCTCGCAGTCACTGCTCTACTTCTTCATGTCCTTTATTTCATTATTAATTACATTTTTTCTTAAATTAAAAGAAAAAGCACAAAAACCACCTCGAAAGGAACAATGCTGCTCTAAATACTCCTGTGCAGACAAACAGGCCGAGGCCCACATTTCTGCTGGAACTGGGGGAGCACTGGTATGTGTACATTCTGCTTTAGCACCTACTGCCCAGGAGTTTTCCGCAGGGGTGATGTCAATTTCCAGTCCTAGCCAGCAGCGTACGAGGGTTTCCATCTCTCCACATGCTTTCAACATTTAGTATTGCCAGTTTTTTAAATGCTAACTATTACAGTGGGTGTGGTTTCTCTTTGGCCTCACAACAAAACGAGGAAAACTAGCAGTCTTGGATCCCTGCGGCACCCCACCACGCGTGCCAACATACACACACTGGAAGAGGAGAAACATCATCTGAGGAAAAATGGTTGAAAATTTCCTCCACGTGACGAAATATTAATCTACCCATCCAAGGAGCTCAGCTCAACAAACTCCAGGTAGGTATATAAATTCATGAGACCCCCCCTGGGACACAAAACGTACATTTCTCTGAAGAAAGAGGCCGAGTACCTTTTAAAATACGCACTACCCACCTGAACAGCCCCTTTTGCGAACTGTCTATTCCAGTCTTTTCCCCCTTTTTTCCCTACAACTTTGTCTTATCTCCTTCTGATTGATTTGTAGACATATATTATGGACGCGTCTTTGGGATAATATTTTTAACTCATTTGTTCTAATAAAAATTATGACGTCTGGTATTAAAAAAAAGCAATGTATAGCTCTAGACCGGGCTGCACACCTGAGATCTTCTAAGCAATTACACAGATGGGGTCTGAAGACAGACGCCTGGGAGTCCCACGTGTCGCTCACAATCTACACAGACCCAGTAGAACATACTTATCTCCTGCCCCTGGACTATCTTAAGTAACGGTACAGCCTAACCTAGAAGCTTTAAAGAATCACCTGCGCATCGTCACCTACCCCAACCCAGCCAGCTATGGACTCCAAGTCCTACAGAGGCTAACCCATCTCAGAAGATTTGTTCTTCTCCACCCCTCCTGATATGGCCTTCTTTTAGGCCCTCATAATTTTCCCTCCTGTAATATTTCGGAAGTTTCTAACTAATTTTGTCCCATTCGCCTTTAATTCATCTTCCACTGTGAAACCAAATCTGACCACATTCCCTTTTAAAGACCTTTAGTGGTTCCACTGAAAAATATCCAAACTCCTTAGCCTGGCGAATAAGACCTCCCATTACGTGACCTCGTTCCTGCCTACCAATCTCACACTGACCCGACCCCATATGAAACTGAAGTCTCAATTATCCGAAGTTCCTAAAAGGAACAATGCTGCGTATTCTGTCTGGAATGGCTTTATCTTATCTCCCTCATTCTTCTGCTCCCCTTATGAACTATTAGCTTATCTTTCAAAAGCACGATCAAGCATCACCACCTCTCTGAAGCCTTTTTTCACCCATTCCCAAGCAGCTCTTCACTGCCGGTCTGGGTGGCAGTGAATCTGCGTTTACCATCACAAACTGACTAGTGCTGGCTCCTCACTTGGGAAAAGCGATGCTCATTCATCGTTTAATCCCAACGAGCAACAAAATGGCTGATACCTAGTGGGCATTCATTAAACATTTGTGGAGCAGGTGACCTTAAAAATTCCTAGTCTGAAATAACAGATGTTTTGAGTAATAACCTTACATAATGTCGGTTTATTTTACAAGTGTGTTATATAGCCTAGTGATAACTCTGAGTTCTCAACTAAGAAGTATTATTAAACTGTTTCATAAATTACATGACTAGTAAATATAGAACAGATTTTTCCTACTCAGCTGATTCAACTAGCTAATGTTCTAGATTAGAATGATACAATCTTTCCAGCACAAATTTAAACATAAATTCTCTTGTAACTAAATGAAAATAACTGAATAAACCATGTAATTTTTATGGAAATGTGGCCACCTGAATCACTAAATCCATCATCTTATTTTCAAGCCGTCATCTTATTTAATACTGCCTATAAAATAAAATTAGAATTTTACCTTATTCCTAGCTTGTGTGTAAGAAGATCTTTTCCTGTGTAGTGAACAACTTAACATCTTAATAGACATGATTCTTTAGATGAGTGTGTGGTTCCAAATTACAGTAACAGGTTTGAAATGGACCTTCCATAATTAACATATAATGATAATGCATTCCACACTCAGCCTCAACTCACCCCTAATCTAGCTTATGTTTACTTGTATGTTTTATTTGAGAACAGTTTTAGATTTATAGAAAAAGTGCAAAGATAACACAATGTTTCTGTAAATCCCATATCCAGTTTCCCTACTGTTAACATCTTCCATTACTATGGTATACTTATGACAACTAATAAACCAATATTAACGTTATTAACTGAATTCCAAAATTAATTTGTGTTTCACTAATTTTCCTCTAACGTCCTTGTGTTGCAGGGTCCCAACCAAAATAGCAAATCACATCTAGTTGATCATTTCTCCTTAGTTCCTCTGATCTGTGATATGGGACAGTTTCTCAGACTTTCCTTGCTGTTTATGACCTTGGCAGTTTTGATGAGTCCTGGTCGGGTATTTCATAGAGAGTCCCTAAACTGGGATTTATGTGATGTTTTTCTCACGGTCAGACTGTGCTCTGGGGTTTGGGGATGATGAGAGATGTGAGGGTGCCTTGGCAACACCTCGCATCCAGACACATGCTGTCCACACGACGACACTGACGACTCTAAATCCGATAACCTGGCCGTGGTGGTGTTTGCCAGATCTCCCCGGCATAGTCCGTCGCCGCCCCCCCTCTTTTCATACTGTGCGATGTGGAAGCAAGCCACTAAGTGTAGCTTACATTAAAGGGCAGAGAGCTACGCCCCACCTCCTTAAAGAGGGAGTACACAAGTACAAAGAAATTATTTTGTATGTGCACTGTCTTATAGTTACATATATTGTTCACATATCTACTCACCTTTGGTTTACAAATTACTTAAGAGTAAGTCTTTTTCATTGTATTTTCCAGAAATCCTAAAATAGGGAAGAATTCCAACAAATGCCTACCAAATGTATAAAATTCCTAAAAGCACAAAATAAAAATTAACTGTTTGATTCAGTATTGTTTTCTTAGCACTTAGAATTTTGTGTCTGAATTATAATAGGTACTCAGAAAATATTTATTGAACAAATAAATTATAATTTCAGAATTACAGAACATAAAGGCCATGAAAACAGGGACATCTTTTCATTCAATACTGTAGCTCCAGAGAGTAAAACAGTATCCAGTTCCAGTTAAGTGCTCAGATAAGTATTTGGTGAATGAATGAATAAATAAATTGAAAAATATAACCTCTAGTTTTCCTTGGGTATTTAAAAATGTCATATACAAGAAGTTCCCAGAACATAGTTTAAGAGAGGAAATCACAAGTTTAACTTGGGGAAAAAAAGGCTAAAATATTTTCAGTAACCTTGACTTAATACACGATCTATTTTACACCAAGACGACCTCTGAACTTTCCAGTACTATTTAAAACCTTGAAAACTGAATTCAAAACTTAGTAATAAAGTTATGTTTACTCAACATTTATCTCAACAAATATTAAATGATCCCTATTTTACTGTTAAGTGCTAGGGATGCAAAATTAATACGACGCACATTATCTTGGCTTCATGGAGTTCAGAGGTGGAAGAAAAATGGGCAGTTAAATAAGCAATTAAAATGTTTAATACAAGGGGAACCCAAAAAACCCCAGTATTTATAAAAAACTGTATTTTTTCTTACGCATTTAAACTGCAGTCACCTTCAAAGCACTCATTTGATGCAATAGACCTATTGAGACATTTTTTCCACTGCTCAAAACAGTTTTTGAACTTGTTGATTTTGATGCCTTTTAGCACTTCTGCTGTTTTTTATTTCACCTCTTCCACACCGACAAAATGTTTCCCTTTGAGGACTTTTTTCATCCAAGGAAACCAAAGAAGGTCATTTGGGCCAAGAATGGATGAATAGGGAGGGCGGGGCATGGAGGTCACGCCATTTTTGGTCGACACTGCTGAACACTCAGCCCAGTGTGGCAGGTGCGCTCCTCAATCACCCACTGTGATCATGAAATGGGCAAACTCACTGAGAATCTTAAAAAAAAAATTCGCTGAAGCCCAAGGCAGCCCCTCACACCGCCATCAGCTGGCACACTGATACAGATGGGTTCCTAGAACACTCACCTAGTGGGGGAAGCCTGCACTACAAGGGGCCTGCCCTCCAGAAGATAATTTGATTTTGGGGGGGCTCCCCCTCCTATAGGTTAAATAGACTCTAAAGGGTTAATTTGAGAGAGCAGAAAAGATACCCAGGGCAAGCAGTCAAGGAGGACTTCCAGGAAGAAATGCAATAAAAGCGAAGGTAGAAAAAACATCATGTTGGGAAGCAAAGATGTGAGACACCATGGCACATCTGATGGGCTGAAAAACGTGCAGAGGAGTGTGGGAGAGGAAAAGGCTAAGGAAATAAGCAGGAGCAGCACATAAAGGGCCTGTGTACTGTATTAATGAGTTTGGACTTTAACCTGTAAGTCAATGGAATCCAATAAAGGGTTTCTAAGTACAGAAGTGACATGATACGACAATAATGAAGGGAAAAAAACTCATTCTGAATTCATGCTATGGGTAATAATAGAATGAAGGGGAGCAATAATGGATACAAGGAACCCATATGAGAGGCTGTTTTGAAAGACAGTAGCCTAAAATGTCACAGAATTTTATTTTATAGGCAAATGAGATAAAGTACACAAAGTGCTTTTTGCACAGTGCCTGGTACATATGAACACATACCAAATGTTAGCTATTATTATTTTTTTAAATACCTTAGTAATATACTCTGAAGTCCATTTACAAAATATAGCACTTCCAACACCACGAGCCATAGAGAGTGTGGCTGCCACATATTAAAATATGATACGGTCAGAAGAGAGAAGAGAGAAGGCAGAATGGCTTGTGGGCTTGGCCTCTGTACCTGGAGGTCCTGCAGCAGCGGCATCCTCCATGAGCTCTCCCTCTTCCAATTCCATGTTGTTGTACTCCACATCATTTTCTCCAGACCTGAGAATACACAAAATTCATTATTCCCACAGGGTATAATTAGCAGCATTTGTCATGCTTCAGTGAATTTTTAACAGTAGTGCTTAGCCTTCTCCTGTGAAGACAGGATGCTTTTAAATACAAAAATGAGGAAACAGACTTTTGTCCTTATCACATTTATAGGTAGTATTAGTAGTCAAATTACCTTTAACTAGTACCAAGACAGCTTGGCAACATCTAATTTTTAAAAGAGAAAAATTTGAGAACCATTGCAAAGCAGAAGAGATTACAGCTTTATAGAATTTGTAACTTAATGGCAGTAAATTAGGCTTAAAACACTACATTTTAAGACTAAAAGAGAAAGATATTCACATTACTGCATATACTATTTTCTTAAAATATTATTTCATAGAAAATGGTGTTATCTCCTATCAAAGGTCTCACAAAGTCTTTCATACCTAAAGACACTATTACTTTACTTTTATTTTAAATGACTAAGTACTATTTGGAAAAGCACTAATCAATCCTAGTTTGGGGTATTTTAAAAGAAGTCTCAAGATCCACTCCCAGCTTGACAGCATGAAAAGCTCTGCAGACCTGCTCTCCAGTGACAACGGTGAAAGTTAGTTTGAAAGCAACCATTTAAAGACTGGCAATAGAGTTCTAAGAGCACAGAGCAAATGAAAAACATCTCAAGAAAATGTAGTAAAATTTGGTAAGAAGAGTGAATCTGTGGTACTTGTGGTACCAGAACCAAGACCACTCTCCTTCCCTCCTCCCTTCCCAATTCAGTGACAAGCATGCTGAGAACACTGGGGCCTAGGTTACCTTTGCCTCAGTTCATTCATAAAGCAGAGGTCGCAGGCCTGAGAAGACCGGCGGAAGAGGTTTGAGGCTACAGCCCCTATTCCCCCACCCCTACTGGTTCAACTTCTAAGTGGGAGAAATCCACACACCACTGTACTCATTCCAGCTTCAGAACTGTGGCTCAAAGTTTTTGCTGGGGGAGAAGCAGGTTGTAAAACAGTCATAAAGAAATGTATAACACCATTAAGGGCATTAAAAAAGGCTCTCAAACGAGATCCAGCAAAACATAAAGATAATTACACACCAAGGCAAGTGAGATTCATCCCAGCAATGTGAAGTTGGTTTAAAATCTGAAAATCCGCCCTGGCTGGTGTGTTTTGACCCAGTGATCCCACTTCTGGGAATATATCCAAAGATACTGGAAACACTAATTCAAAAGAACATGAGCACCCCTATGTTCCCTGCAGCGTTATTTACAATCACCAAGATATGGAAGCAGCCCAAGTGTCCATCAGGAGATGAGTGGATGAAACAACTATGGGTTATTTACACAATGCAATACAACTCAGCTGTAAAAAAAGGAAAAAAGTTTTACCCTTTGTGACAGCATGGATGGACCTGGAGAACATTATGCCAAGTGAAATAAGCCAGTTAGAGAAAGACAAATATGACTTCACTTATATGTGGAATCTAATGAACAGACTGAACTAACAAGCACAATAGAGACAGACTCATAGATAGAGAGCGGGCTCACAGCTATTGGAGGCGGGGAGGTTAGGGAGTGGAGGGATGGAGCAAAAAGGGGAAAGGACTCTGGACACAGACCACAGTGTGCTGACTGCAGGAGGAAAGGGGGCTGTGAGGAGGTTAAATGGTAATGGAAAAAAAAAGATAAAAAAATAAAGTAAAAAGAAATGAATCCTAGATAGTTTTTCCTTCAAATCAAATGTCTTGTTAAATAAACTTGTTTAAAATTAAAAAAGGTTATAATGGTAGATTTTATGTTATATATATTTTATCATAATTAAAAATCTCAACAATTAAAAATATCCAATTAGAAAACAGGCAAAAGACACAAAGAGAAATTTCACCAAGAATATACAGATGGCAAATTAAGCAGATGAAAAGATGCTCAACATTATTAGCCATTATGGGAATGCAAATTAAAACCACAATGAGGTATCATTAAAAACTTATCAGAATGGCTAAAATAAAAACCACTCACAATGCTAAATGTTGGTGAGGACTCAGAGAAAGTGGATCACTCATACACTGTTCACAGGAATTGCAAAATTGTACAAACATTCTGGAAAACTGTTTAGTTTTTCTTGAAAAACTAAACATTCAATTACCACAGAATATAGCAGTTGCATTATCTTGGAGAAATAGAGATTTACATTTATGTAAGAAAAACCTATACATGAATGCTTACAGTAGCTTAATTCATAATAACCCAAAACCAGAAACAATCCAGATGGCCTTTAACCAGTGAATGGTTGAACAAATTATGGTGTATCTACAATACAGACTACTACTCAACATTAAAGGAAACAAGAGCCTGAATGAATCTCCAGAGCACTATGCAATGTGAAAAAAGCCACTTCCTAAAGGTTGTGATCTATTGATGCAGCATTCTTTTGACAAAATTACAGAAATGGGGAACACAGGGCCCCATGAGGGGTTACGGGGGGTGTGACTGGGAGGTGACTGAAGTAGGGGGACAATGGGTATAGTACAGAAGGGCATAACAAGAGGGGTCCGTGTGATGGAAATGTTCCGTATCTCGACTGTCCAACCTCAGCGTCCTGGCTGTGATATTGTACCATGGTTTTACAAGATGTTATTTACTACTGGGGAAAACTGGGTAAAGGATATATAGGATCTCTAGTGTTTTCTACAACTGCATGTGAATTTATAATTGTTTCAAAATGAAAAGAAAAAAATAAACTGCAGGAATAAAATATGTAGTACTACTGTAGAAAGACCAAGGAGGGAAAAAGTAAAAGAAGAGTAGAGAGAAGGAAAAAGAGGCCCACTTGATAAATATGTTCTAGTTAATTACAAGATGTTTATAATAATCATTATCCAACCAAACTGTATGCCTATTTTTCTGCATCTATAAAGAAAAAAACCAGTCTTACTTCCTAAGATCTCATATTTTAGGATTCCCTAAGTGCTCAAAATAGCTCACGATTAACTGTGTTATTTCCATCAAATTATACAAAATAGTCTGAATCGAGATATTACTGTAGATATATATCTATCTATATAGATAGACATACCATTTTTTCAGACTATGAGACGCACTTTTCTCTCCAAATTTGGGAGGAAATTGGGGGTGTGTCTTATAGTCCAAATGTAGCTTACATTTGCATTGGTGAAATAGTATGTTATTTATGTTATTAAATACTCTACCACATCTTTTACTTCCAAATTTTTCCTCCTATTTTCCTCCTCTAAAACCTAGGTGCGTCTTATGGTCCGAGAAATGCGGTGATCAAACACTTTTTATTAGAAAAGGGATTAAAAAGTCAATCTAATGAAAGGTTGTGAGTCTAGTTTTATGTAAAATCCAACTGCCTTCAACAACCTTGAAAAAGTCAAGAGACCTAACAGTCAAATAAAAAGTAATTCAGCCCTGGCTGGTGTGGCCCAGTGGATTGAGCGACCTGTGAACCAAGAGGTCACCTGTTCTATTCCCAGTCAGGGCACATGCCAGGGTGGTGGCCAGGTCCCCAGTTGGGGGCATGCAAGAGGCAACCAAATCTCTCACACTCTCTCCTTCTCCCTCCCTTCCTCGCTCTCTAAAAGTAAATAAATAAAATTTAAAAATCTTAAAAAAAAAGTAATTCAGATAGAACTGCGTATTTAATCTACCCATTAGCAAGGTGGATTAAACTTTACAAAATCACCATTTAAAAGAATTTTTCATGTTAATTCCATTGAGTTCTATTTTAAATGTCTAGAACTATCACTACAATAATGATTTCTGATTTGGAGACTTAAAGGTACTTAGGCTTTGCATTTTGACTAATTAACCCTTTTAGACAATCTGCCACATATGCTAAGGGGTACATTAAGTGAAAACAACCCATTTTGAGGTAATTTGTGGGAATGAAGCAAGGTCAAAGAGGGAGTTAAACCTCACTTTTGTGAAATGGCTGGTGCCAGGCTGGAACAGATGAATTACAAGATGAACCTGCAATGTCTTAATAGTGCCAGAAAATAAGAAAGTGCTTAAGAAATGATGAGGACATCTCAAAAAGCCACAGGAGTCAGCTCTTTAACAGGCTCCCATTGGCTAAGTCTTGGAAAATCTGAGCAATAAATCACGACAGTAAATGGGTTAAACCATATAAGAATCCATGAGTCCATATTAATGATATCAATCAACTAATTAATGGGGCAGAGGGGAAAGTTCTTCCATAAAGTAGAATTCCAATTAATAAATGCAGAGTGAATAATGGGATCATTATTTGGCAATCAACACAGTAATCTTTCCCAAGCTAGGACTACCAATGGATGTTAAAATTAATGGACAAAAGTACAATGAGAAAAATATGTTTAGTCTCAAAATATGTCCCCACAAGGTATTTCTTGAGTACAAAGGGAAAAGTCATAATTGTAGAGAAACCTGGCAGACATCGCAGTAACCAGGCGGTACAGACTGAAGACCCAGGCCCTTCACTTCGCCCTCATATGATGCAGTGAAAAGGCCACACCACCAATTCTGTAGCATCCTCCCAAAAGTGCTTAAGCTCAATCTAATCACAAGGAAACATCAGACTCCTGCAAAGTGCACAACTTTCTACAAAATACTTGCTCTCTATTTCTCAAAAGTGTCAAAAGTCATGAAAAACAAATGAAAAAAAAAAAGACTAAGTGACGCAGACTGGGGCAGACTAAAGATACTTAACTAAAAGCAACATGTGCAACATGAGACCCTGCACTGGGTCCTAGACCAAAGGACTGGCAAAATTTATAAAAGGTCAGATTATAGCATTACAGCAATTTTAATCTCCTGATTTTGATAACTGTACTGTAGTTACATAAGAAACATACTTGTTTCTAGGAATCATATAAGGAGTAGTACACTCACCTAATCTCAAATATCTCACAAAAAAATTACATAGTGAGAGTGAAAAAAAGAGAAACATAACAAAGCAAAAATATTAACATTTGTGGAAACAATTTGGGCGGTTTTTTAAATAGGGGAATTCTTGGTTAGTATTTTGGCAACTTTTCTTAAATATGAAATAATTGCAAAATTGTAAGTTAAAACCAAAATTTACTCAGCTTGGAACCCAGGGATGAGAGAGAGGAAACGAAGTCAAGTCCTTCCTTCAAGACCCGTTAATTAGGATGACTGAGAAAATACGCTAACCATCCCCACTTGCAGCCCCAGTCAGTATGTTTCTACTAACTGTCACTCAGGCATTTTGTAGGAGGGGTTAGTGTGCGCCACTCACATCGTTTCCTCATCAATGTCATTTTCCTCCGTGTTACTTGTCGCAGTGGAACTGGCAGAGGAACTGCTGCCATCGAGGTGATTTACTTCATCTTCGCCAACAAGATCTAGGTCCAGATCCCCGTCCGAAAGCTCGTGCTAGAACAAGGCAAAGAAACAAGATTTTAACCTCAAAGAATAGCTCAATGTGGCCCAAGCACCAAACAATACTGTAATCATCTGAATTCTCTGCTCCCGGGCCTAGGCAGCTGAGCCCTGCAAAGAAAATCTCACCATCACATTACCTAGTACTACTAATAATTTATTGCTGCCAACTTCAGCTTGGCCCTCAATGTAACTGGAAATGCTTCATATATTCCGTGTCAGCTTCCAGTAAGACTCCATACAGAGTAACACTTCAAATTATCATTCCTCAAATCCTACCTAACCTCTATTACCTGCAAGGTCATTGTAAAACCCTGTCACTAATATGCCGACAAAAAATACTTACAAGTAAACACGAATCCCCCCAACTTTCAGCTGCCCTCCCTGTAAACTCCATCCTACCCTTCCTCCACCTCAGCCTATCAAAAGGGTAACCTGAGAGGCTCCTTTACAACCCCTAATAACCTCCTTAAATACGTTGTTTTGTCAATACCTTAAACTTGTCTTCAGTCTCTCTCCCTGATGGCTCCATTGTAATGTATACCTGAAGTCTCAAAAAGCTGTCTCTGCATCTCTGCCTTACCTTAAACAAAAACAACCACTTCTTGAATTTTCAATCTGGGCGTTGTTTAGCTGGGACAAAAGCTGGCTATTTCCTAAATCATAAATCATCTATCTACATATGCAATGATAAGGTATTTACTACTTTCAGTGAATGGAAATAAAACATATTTTTGAAATTCACAATCTATATAGGTTCTAGAATGTACATCACAGTTTATTTTGTAGAGTGTAATTTTCTGCAATAAATTAATTAAAAAACCCTACAACATGTTGATTTAGCAACTTCTGACTTAACATATCCAGAAGGGCATACACTAATAATAAAAATAAATGGACAAGATTTTCAGCACACTGATCCCCTCCATCATATTATCAAACACAAATCTAACGCTGGTCTGATTATTACATGGTAATCGTCATGCTGAATCTTCTCCTCATCTTCCTCCTCTCTGGCCTCTCTTACGGAAGCTGAAGCAGGCCCATCCTGGAGAAGGACGTCAGCACAGGGCCCGGACTTCTTGGACCGTGTCTCGGGAGTGTCGTCATTCTGGGGGCTGAGATGATTAGCTGGTGGTGACAAATCTCTTGATTTCTGAGTTCGAGATAACTCAATAGTAAGTCTCTTTTAAGACAAAAACAGTACAAATAAACATGAGTCATAAGCATGAGTCATTTTTTGCTGTAGTACAGCAAAAAATATTTTAAGTAAAACAATATATTCATATGTTCTTAAACCATTTCTTGCACCATCTCTCTCACGACCTGCTGCCTTCTGCTTATGGAGAAATCTGTGACAAAGAAAAACTGCCCGATTTACTCTCATCCTTCTCCCATCCGGCCCAAGCTACACATACAATTAGCAAACTCTATATAAACAGAGGCAGTTTTAAGTGGCATATTTAACATGAAAACCTCTGAAAGTAAGTATTTATTCGTATTTCCCTCCCTCATCTATTAACCACTCTTGGCTCTTCAAACCTTCTACCCCATATCATTTTCCATTTGCAGAAAGAAACATTCCTTACATAATTTAGTCAACCCTGTAAAATAAAAAGTTAACTGATCCTCCCCAGTGTTCGATTCAACAATGCTGAGGATTCAAGATGCGGCAACTTTCAGTTGTTCTACAGGTTTGAATCCTCTACATTCAAGAGAGCATGGGGAAGAGAAATACAGAAGTCACTGAAAGAAACACAAAGAGATAACCTCAAGCTATAGCAGCACTGTAATACAATTTTTTAAAAGATTTTATTTATTTTTAGATGAAGGGGAAGGGAGGGAGAAAGAGAGGGAAAGAAACATCAGTGTGTGGTTGCCTCTCACACACCCCCAACTGGGGACCTGGCCTGCAACCCAGGCACATGCCTAGACTGGGAATCTAACTGGTAAGCCTTTGGTTTGCAGGCTGGTGCTCAATCTACTGAGCCACACCAGCCAGGGCTGTAATACAATTTTATGCAATGGTGCCAATATTTTCATATGCAATGCCCAACACAAGCGTTTAAAATGTGGCCAGTAGAACCAACAGTATGGGAAAACATATTTGCCAATGATACCTCAGACAAGGGCCTGATCTCCAAAATATATAAAGAACTGACACGACTCCACTCCAGGAAGACAAACAACCCAATTAAAAAATGGGCAAAGGACTTGAACAGACCAGAAGACATACAGAGGGACCAGAGACATATGAAAAGATGCTCAGCATCACTAGCCATCAGAGAGATGCAAATTAAAACCACAATGAGGTACCATCTCACACCGGTTAGAGTGGCCAACATAAACAAATGTTGGAGAAGATGCAGAGAAAAGGGAACCCTACTGCACTGTTGGTGGGAATGCAGACTGGTGAGGCCACTGTGGAAAACACTATGGAATTTCCTCAGAAAACGAAAAATGGAACTGCCCTTTGACCCAGCAATTCTGCTGCTGGGATTAGACCCTAAGAGCCCTGAAACACCAATCCAAAAGAACCTGTGCACCCCAATGTCCATAGCAGCACAATTTACAATAGCCAAGTGCTGGAAGCAACCTAAGTGCCCATCAGCAAATGAGTGGATCCAAAAACTATGGTATATTTACACAATGGAATTCTACGCAGAAGAGAGAAAGAAGGAGCTTATACCCTTTGCAACAGCATGAAGGGAACTGGAGAGCATTATGCTAAGTGAAATAAGCCAGACGGTGAGGAACAAATACCATATGATCTCACCTTTAACTGGAACATAATCAGCAGAAGAAAAAAGCAAACAAAATATAACCAGAGACATTGAAGTTAAGAACAATCTAACAATAGTCAGGGGGGAGTGTGGAGGGGACAGTGAAGAGAGGGGATTACAGGAACTACTATAAAGGACACATGGACAAAATCAAGGGGGAGGGTGGAGGTGGGAAAGGGAGGTGGGTTCAGCTGGGGTGGGGTGGAAGGATGGGGAGAAAAGGCATACAACTGTAATTGAATAACAATAAAAATTTAAAAAAACAAAAAACAATAAACATCAGCAAAGGTCTATGGGATTATGCACCAAGCTATCTACACTGCTTCCCTCCTGAGAAGTAGGTTTGGGGAACAGGAAATTCAAAGGGAAGAATAACACCTTTCTCTGAAGAGAAGAATTAGAAAAATGTACATTTTTCTTTATACATTTGGCATATTCTTTGGCATTTGAATTTTTCAAAAGATGTGTCTTTTACAACCAAACGAATAAAAAAAAATGATCAAAACATGAAAAAATTAAATAAATAAAATAAAATGTGGCCAGTGTAACTAAGGAACTGAATTTTTTTGTTGTTTTAATTATGTTTACATAGCCATATGCGACTAGTGACTACTGAATAGTAGAGAATTAGAGGTTCAAAATGGTAAGAATAAAGAACAAGATAACTGGGTTTTTCTACAAAATTACAAACAGCAGTAAATATCCAAAACCTAATTACAAATGTTAACAGGCCAGTAAGACAATGAAACACTAAATCACCAAAATATGTATTTTTTGCTTACCTCTTTAAGATTATTTATTTGTTGGATATAGCTAGTTTGTGCAGCCTCCAATTGAGTAATATACCAATGCTGGTCCCGGCATTTTTGAAAGAAAGTTGGTGAACGAACCTGAAACCTTAAAAGAATAGCTGCACATGAAAAATAATCCAAATAGTAAAAAATATTATCAACCAAGCCTTGAATCTATAACTATAAATTCTAAAATTTTAAGTTTCATTACGCTGTAAGGCCAAAGTTAAAATGAACTCAAAGCTCCTCATATTCACCACTTATATACACAGTTTACAAATCATAATAAAATAAAATTCTGAAAAGTCATCTTTAAGTCAGTTATCTAAACTTACTAGAGTTTTCTAAAGAATTAACATGACCTATCATGATTAACCTATTAAAGCATATTTATTGTAATAATCTAGCTGAAATGCAACATTGACCATGAGTTGGGAAGAACAGGACTGTACAATGCAGAAATTTAAGAGTATATCAAACTACTTCCAAGGAAAAAAAAGCTTTTAAAATGATCTTCATGAAAGCTTTCTAAACTGTTTAACACTATGCAACCTCTCAATTCAAAACACGTTTGAATCTATTTTTTTTAATCCTCACCGGAGGGCATTTTTTTCATTGCTTTTAGAGAGAGGGGAAGGGAGAGAGGAAGGAAAAGAGAGAAACATTTATGTGAGAGAGATGAATCAGCTGGTTGCCTCTCGTACATGCCTGGACTGGTGATCAAAAGCACTTGGACTGGGAATCAAACCTGCAATCTAGGTATATGCCCTGACCAGGAATTGAACCTGCAACCCTTTGGTTACAAGACAACACTCCAACCAACTGAGCCACATTGGCCAGGGCTGAATCTATTTTTTAAATACTCAAGCCCTCATTTTTATCACCAAATTAATACCTCTTGTGATGATGACCAAAGCTCTGAGTTACAAAGTTTACCCCAACATTAAATGGTTTTTTTTGTGGCTTGAAAGTTTGTCCTGTCCTGTCTTAAAAATAATACACCAACTACTATCAGTTTATTTTCTTCTGTTTTTGTCTCTACTCCCTTACTTTTAATTTGCTATTATCTAGAGGATCTGAAAATCTTTTTGTGAAATTAAGCTTATAAAACCGGTCATCCAGATATAAACAATGTCAAGTGAGAAAAATAAGTCTGTGATTTTTCACTATTCTCTGATTTGCCAAGAGTGAGGTTGCAAGAAGTTCAACAGATAAATGGGACCTTACTACATTTATTAGAATTAGTTTTCTTTTTATGTAATTACTAACTAGATGTCAAACACACTTCTGAACAACTTATCACTGACCACACAGGACTCCTAAAATGAAATGGTTAAGAACACAGTGAGGTTATGGTTAGTATGAATTTCACTATTCATCTTTGTTAAATGAATAGACTTTAAAATAAAGTTCTGGTGACATTATTGCCTCATAATAAAAGCTACCACATCAAATGTTTCCTACCTTAAAATCACTGTATCATTTTGTCGATTCAAGTATCCTTCATTTGCAAGCAAGTCCAAACGGAAAAATCTATTATAACCCCAGCATTCTCCAACTTCAAAGTCAGATGCAAACTCTCGAATGATGTTTTTGGTAGGATCATTGCAGGACTGATGAACCATTTCTACACGATATTCGTATCTCAAATTGAAAGAGAGAGTATTAATATAGCTGGTGAACCATAATAAAAACAGATGAAGTGACTGCTCGAAAAGAAACTTATCAATATACACAACGACATTTCTTTCAGAAGGACTGTATTATTTGTAAAGACAGCAGTAATGTGAACGGGCTACCACAACATGACTGGCACTAGGTCCTTCTTTCCTCGCAGTGTTTATCTACAGAGCAGGTATAAACATCACCTCAGTAAATAAGTTTGTATAAAATAGTACTTTCAAAGTGACTTTTTGTTTGTTTGAACAAATCTATGTATTTTTTCATATAGTCATTACCTATTATTTCCTCACATGTAAAAATTCTGCCATTTCCTTTGAGATTTATCACTATACATTTTAAAATAAATAAATTTTGAAATAGTCTACTTCATTTTTCTAACTCAAGTTATAACAAATTAACTGTGCATTCAGAAATTCAAGCCTATAAACTGTTGTAACAGAAGATAAGTATACATTGGGAAAGCCAATATATTCAGATTTCCCTATCTTACAGAGTATAAAACTTTCAAGTCCTCAAACTCACTCTTACTAATAAAGCACTACTACCACAGAAAGACAGCAAAGTGAAGAAATAAAGATAATCAGGAGGAACACTCAATATTAATGTGGCCCAACAAGGGGGTTCTGTGGAAAGGAACCTCACAGGGTGATCTGATCATGAATCCCTAAGCAGGCAGGTCATCGTGGCAGTCACACCCCAGGCCTGTAACTTCCACTCTTCTTGTGCATCCAGGTCAGCACACCTAGAAGTACTACCCCTGGAAGGGGTTAATCAACCTCAAGAGCACACAATCTTAACTATCCTTTCATCCACACCCCTCCTTGCTTTCTCGAATCTTACATCCTCTCCTGAATTTAAAATGCACTAAAGAAGCTGCAAACCTGCTATTTTTGTGAGCATCTGAAATCTTGCTCCCTAGCATATGTCATCAGTTGGGCTCAAATAAATTTTTATAAAAATTTTCTGTAAGTTTGGACATTCTTACATCAATAGCAGCCATAAAAGTTACTCTTTTTTGGTGGAGGTAAATTTTGTGTGTTTTTAATTTTATTTTTCAACTACAGTTTACATTTAATATTATTTTGTATTAGTTTTAGGTATACAGTGAGGTGGAGGCAAATTTTTACAAGAAAAACACAATAGCTCAACCTGATTATTTCTATTGGCAAAGGCAAAAGAAAAAAATTAACAACTCTTCACCTACAAATACCAATCATATTTCTTTAAGTACTGCCAAATGATTTTTCTATTAGTGTCTCTCATTGTACATTATCTAGACTGATGACACAAAAAACTAACCGAGACAAAAGCTGTGATATTTTGTCTGTCTGGGTTTTATGGAAATTATAAGGCCAGCTATGTAGTACAAAGGGTACCACTGTATGTCCAGCTAGAATTCCAAACACTGAGGCACAACTGATTCTGACAGGGTGCCAAAATCTTTCAACATAAAAGAAAAAAAGAGAGATAGATAGAAGTCTTTTCAACAAATGGTGCTGCAAATTGGAGAGCCACATGGAAAGAATGAAGTTGGGCTCTGGCTGGTATAGCTCAGTGGAGTGAACACTGGCCTGAGAACCAAAAGGTCACTGGTTCAATTCCCAGTCAGGATGCATGCCAGGGTTTCAGGCCAGGTCCCCAGTTGGGGGCACGCAAGGGGCAACCACACATTTATGTTTCTATCCCTCTTTTTCTCCCTCCCTTCCTCTCTGTCTAAAAATAAATAAATAAAATCTTAAGAAAAAATGAAGTTGGAACCCTATCTACAAAAATCAACTCAAAATGGATCAACAATCTAAATGTTAAGGGCCAAAACTATAACTCTCAGAAGCATGGGAATAAATCTTTATTAATTCAAATTTGGCAATGGATTTGTAGATTTGACTCTGAAAGTATAAGCTATAAACAAAAGAGAGTATAAACAAAAAGTATAAACAAAAGAAAAAAGATAACTTGAACTCCATAGAATTTTAAAATTTTTGTGCCAAGAACATTATCAAGAGAAACAATCTGCAGAGTGGGAGAAACTACTATCAAATCATGTAACTGATAAGAATTTAGCATACGAAATACATAAAGAATTCTCATAACAGTTCACCAACAACAAGACAAACCACCCCATTTGAGAGTGGGCAATTAAAAAAGCTGTATTACAAAAGCCGCTCGGCCACTCAGATCACTAAGACCAACTTCACTGGACCTCTAAGGAAATGCAAATCAAAACCACGATGAGATGCCACTTCATACTCACTAGGCTGTCTACCAAATGCAATTATAAATGAAAGATAATTAAGTGCTGGTGAGGATGCGGAGAAATACGAATTCTTGTAGATTGCTAGTAGGTATGCAGAATGGTGCAGCCACTGTGGAAAACAGTTTGGTGGCTCTTCAAAATGTTAAACACAGAATTACTACATAACCCAGCACCTAAACTCCACAATTAGGTATATATTTTTTAAAAAATGAAAACATATGCCCATACAGAAACTTGTGCATGAATACCTCCAGCAGGATTATTGATAATGGCCAAAAGATGAAAGCAACCCAAATGTCCATCAACAGGTGAATGGTTAAACAAACAGAGGCATACATGCACACTGGACTATTACTCAGTCACATAAAGGAATAAAGTTCTGATACAGGCTTTGAGATGGGTGAACCTTGAAAACACTAATGCTAAGCCAAGTATAAAAGGTCCAATATTATATGAACTTTTACATGAAATATCCAGACTAGGCAAATACACAGAAAGAAGGCAAAGTATATACTGTAGTATTTGTCTAGGAATGGGGGAAGAGGGGGAATGGACAGTGTTTACTGAATGGGATAGGATGTTCTATGGTGAGGAAAACATTCTGAAACTGGAGGGAGGTGATACTGTACAACAATACAAATGCACTCAATTATGGTTAACTATATACAATAAATTTCACCTAAAAGTAAACGTCTTACTATTTCAAAAATGAGTAGTGTCCCTGGTTGGGTGGCTCAGTTGGTTAGAGCGTCATCCTGATACACCATGGTCGTGGGTTCAATCCCTGGTCAGGGCACATGATGAATGCTTAAACAAGTGGAACAACAAATCAATCTCTCTCTCCCTTCCCCACCCGCCCCACCGCCTCTCTGAAAGCAATTTAAAAATGTCCTTAGTTGAGGATAAAAATAAAAAAATAAAAATAAGTAATGAAAAACTCAAAACTCACAGAGAAACAAGAATACTAAAAAATCTAGGGAGAAAGATATTAATACAGATGGTCAAATACAACCAGGATCAAGACAGGTAGAAGTTTAAAATCAATATAAACATTTTTGAAAAATCAGTTCTTTTGTAAGAAAATGCATATAATGTCTGAAAAAAGACCATTCTTTTATCTGCATTAGTTCTTTAAAATCATGGCAGATATAAACTTATTTCTAATAAAGGTGGCAATTAATACAAGTTAAAATATTTACATAGTACCTCAATCCCAACCTTACATAAAACTAAAACCTTAAATTTGAATATTCCAATTTAAATTCTTTCCTTCCATCAAACTAAAAGCCTGGATAAATTTAACAACTCTTAAAATTTTTAGTCTCATTAAAATTACTCCCCCAGAAAAATTCTCTTTCCTTTAAATAACTCAGAGAAATTCCCTTCTCTAAAACAAGTCATTCAGCATATACCATTAACAGTCAATTCCAAGATGTCACTCAAGCGCAGATTTCCTGAAAGCCCACACCCACGTATGCTAACACACACCTATTATATAGAGAAATGTAAGCATAATAAAATTATGAAAGTACTTCTGCAGGGTCCCAGGTGATATTAAAATGTGGATAATGATACAGTAGTTTTTATTCCACATTTTGACAGTTAAATTACCTCACTGGTAAATTCTTAACTCCATAATTGAATGACATTTCAGTATTTAATGAAGAAGTATCAACACTCTTCTCCAAAATTACTGAAGTGTTAAGAGAGTTAACAGATATCTGCTTTTTTCCAGAACAGAACAGTCTTATTAAGGTAATTAGATAATGTCTAACAAATACACAAATTCTAATCTTTTTCAACCTTAGTATCCTGAGTGTTAATTATTTCATTATCACTGATGTTACTGCTATTTGTAAAACAATATAAACTTTTAAGTTCCCGAAGTGTACACAGTAAACAATAAAAGCCCCAAGATGAAACCAAAGACAACAGAAAAGTCACAAAATCTCTGTATCAGTTAAGAGAGAAAGGAGAATCTTCCCAAAGCAAGAAATAGAGGTCAATCAGGAAACAGATTAATCAAGAGACATAGAAAGGCCCAGATTAATGGAAGCAACAGGGACATGAACAAAATGCCATTATCACTGGACTGGTTACAGGAATTCTGCCCAACATCAACCTCTTCCGATCACAAGAGCTGATTTTCAGGAAATCAAACAGAGCTTGGTGGTTAAGGACAAAAAATATAGGGACTGAAAAATAATCTGTGGTAAACAGAATGATGTTTAGCAATGCTAAACTTGACTAAATAACTGAACTAAGACGTTGTAGTCCCATCTGCAAAACGGGAGTGATAACAGAAACAACAGATCACAAGGTGGAAACAAAGCACAGTAAGTTGTGCAAAGCGCGATTTTCAACCAGTGCGCTGCTAGTTTTTTTTAAAACATGCACTACCTGACTATTCAGTCAGGGGCGTCCTCGGACCTCTTTTCCCCTAGACTGCCAAGTCAAAAAATGACAACAGCCAGCACAACACTAACTACCCAGTGTGAATCAATCAACACTATACCTATTTTTTTTTTGTCAGATGGGCAAATACATGATTTGGTGTGCCACAGACTTTTGGCAATTAGTTTATGCCTGTCATGAGGTGAAAAAGGTTGAAAATCGCTGATGTAAATCACAGTGCGTGCCACAAAGTGCATATTCAGCTGTTAGAATAACAATATAGTCAAGTCCACTGTTTCAAATCACACAGGAGAACTGGAGCAGAGCTCTGACTAAACACATCTACAATTCAAAAGCCAGAATCCTTCCCATATTACTTAGCATTTTTATACCTGGACGCACCAATGGTGACAAGCATATTCTGTTATGATTAGTCTATGCCAGACGTTGCTGAAGTGTAGGCTGTGCGCCCCTGGGGGCCAGTCCTTACAATCCTTTCAGATTCAAAAAGTCAAAACCATTTCAAAATATTAGATGTTATCTGCCTTTTATACTCTGTTGACATTTGCACTAATGGTGCAAAAGCAATGATGGTTAAAACATACCAGTAGTTATTACATTTTTCACTGCCACACACATCCAGATGAGAAAAAAATGCTCTTTCAAGAATGTCTTTAATCAAGTAATAAAAAATGTTATTAAGCTTCAATTCTTGGTGTCACAAAATGGAAAGTATACATAAAGTATTTGCGCTGATTAGTGGTGTGCAACGGTTGTCTTGGGGAAATCACTTTGTTTCAGAGTTACAAGCTCATCAGTTACTGTTTTTTGTGGAACATGAAATTGAAAGAACTGACAAACAATGGGTATTCAATTGTAGACATCTGACAGACATTTCTGGAACAAAACAACTATGGAAAAGAACTTTCAATATTTGTTGTCAATGATAAAACATAAGCTTTTTAAAAATCATAATCCTGGTAAAGTGTAAGTGAATAAAAGCTAAACATATTTTAAGTATATAACTTGCTAAATTTTGACATGTACACAGTGTGGGACAAAAGAGGTTTACAGCTGTTTGTATAGAAAAATAATACAATAATTAATAATAAATAGTATAAGAATAAACTTCTGCATACTCACAGCTGTAAACCTACTTTTGCCCCACCCTGTATATTCATGAAACCATCACCATTAGCACAATCGAGATACAAAACATATCCCTCATGTTCCAAAGTTTCCTCTGCCCTGGCTCGGTGGCTCAGTTGGCTGGAGCATCATCCTGTGCACCAAAAGATTGTGGATTCAATCTGAATCACAATCAATCTGTCTCTCGCACGCCCCCATACTAGGGAGCTGGCCTGCGACCCAGGGATGTGCCCTAGACTGGAATCGAAACAGCTACCCTTTGGTTCGCAGGCCAGCACTCAATCCTCTGAGCCATACCAGCCAGGGCAGGAAAAATTTTTTTATTTACCCATACAATTTCCATTTCTGCTGTTCTTCATTCCTTTGTTTAGATTCAGATGTCCAACTATTACTACTTTCCTTCTATGTAAAGCATGTACTTTAACATTTCTTATATACCAGGCCTGAAAATGTCTTCATTTCACCTATTTTAAAATATATTCTTGCTAAGTACAAAATTCTAGGTTGTTTTTTCCCTTCAGCCCTTGTAAGATGTTTCTTTATTATCATTTCACCAGTATTGTTGCCACTGGAAAATCTTGATTTCATCATTATCTTTGTGCATTTATAAATGCCTTTTTTCCACTGCCAGCTTAAGATTGTCTGTTTATCACTGGTTTTGAGCAATCTGATTATAATGAGCTTTGATGTAGCCTTCACGTCTCATGTGCTTGCAGTTCACTGAGCTTCCCGAACCAGTGGTTTAAACTTTTATCAAGCTTGGAAAGTTTTCCCTATTTAAAAAAATGTTTTTTTCTTCAGATCCTCTCCTTTAAGAACTCTAGCTATCTGTAAATTAAGTTGCTTCAAGTTCTACTGCTTTAGATTTTGGTTTCTATGTTTCTATGTTTCTTGGACAACTTCTATTGCCATGCGTTGGAGTGTATTCATCTTTTCTTTTGCAGTATCTGTTCTGATATTCATGTCGTCCAGTGTATTTTTCATCTCAAATTCAGTTTTCAAGTACAATTTGGGTCTGTTATATCTTCCATATATCTACTTAACTTATGAACAAATGGAATAGTTTATAACTGTCTTAAATGTCCTTGTCTCCTATTTCTCACATGAAAATTCAGTTATCTTTAAGGCATACATTTAGAGATTTCCAGAAATGCAAAATACAAGCTTTCTCATCAAATATTATTTCACTTTACAAAAAGTTATATTCACAAAAATGTTCTTTATGTTAATATATAATAGGATTATTATGATTTTTAAGTGAATTAATATAATTTTTAAGATCTTGTTTTAATTTCTAATGTAGATAATATCAATAAACATATTGTACATAAAGAAAAAGTTCTTGTTTAGTTATGATTGACTGGTTATTCTCATTATTTGTTGTATCTTCCTACCTCTATGAATGCCAATTAATCTTTTTTTAAAAAGATTTACTTATTTATTTTCAGACAGAGGCGAAGGGAGGGAGAAAGAGAAACATCAATGCGTGGTTGCCTCTAGCACTCCCTCTACTGGGGACCTGGCCCGCAACCCATACATGTGCCCTGACTGGGAAGCGAACTTTGGTTCACAGGGCGATGCCCAATCCACTGAGCCACACCAGTCAGGGCTTGCCAATTATTCTTTGATTGAACAGCAAATATAAATTTTACTTTGTAGGATACTGGGTGTTTTTGTAATCTTACAAATTTTCATGAGCTTTGTTGTGGGATACAGTTACTTGGAAACAATTTCATCCTTTGAAGTCTGTCTTTTATTTTTCAGGTAGGTCCAGAGCAGTGTTCAGTCTAGAACCTAATTGTTCCTCTCCACTGAGGCAAAAATTTCCTGAGTACCCCGGACCCTATGAATTATAAATTTTTCCACTGTTATGATGGGAAAAGACACAGTTCATGGCCCTGTATGAGCACCAGACACTACTCCCTGTAATCCTTTCAGATGGTTCTTTCCCTAGACTCAGGAAGTTTTCTCACACATGAGCCCTGATTGGTCCTCTGCTGAGCACTTGAAGGGAATCCCTACGGATCTCTGGAGCTCTCTGCCTGTGCAGGGCTCTCCTCTCTGTTATTCTGTGCAATACACTCTAGCTACACTGGTCTTCCTGGACACTCGGCACTGTCTCCTCAACTCAGGCAGTCTGCCAGACTCAGGACCAGTTTCCCCTCCTATGTTAGAGCCTGAACACTCTCTCAAGGCTGTTAATCTGAGGCAACCACAGAACTCAGTTGTCTGTTTCTTGTCTATTGAAAATTGCTATCATTTGTTGTCTCACGTCCAGTGTCTAGGAAAAGTTATTTTCTTTTTTGGTTGTTGCAGGAGAAAGGGTAACTCTCCTGTTACTCCATCATAGCTGAAAGCAGACATTTCATACTGAGCAGACTTTAATGTAATAAAGTAAAATAACATGTGCTGGTATGGTTTCAGATTCCACATTACAAACCAAACTAGCACTTGTTCAATTTTGGGGTACTATCAAAGAAGAGTCACAATTATCTAAAACTGCTTTTAAAAACATTTCTCCCTTTTTCATCAAAAGAAAAAAACTAACTTTGGTGATGATGGTAACCAGACATTGTTACTAATCATTTCTCAGTGAATAAAAATATCAAATCATTATAATGTACATTTGAAACCACTAAGTTAATTGCAGCTCAATATAAATAAATGACAAATAAAAAAATAAATATTTAACAAAAAGTAGATTAGTGGTTGCCAAAGACAAGAAGAGGAATGGGAGGTGAGTGCTAGTGGGTATGAGATTTCTTTGCAGGGTGATAAAAATGTTTTAAAATTAGGTATCTGTGATGGTTGTTAAAACTTGAGGATGATACAAAAACCTACTGAATTGTACACTTACTTATAAGGTGAATTTGTTGGGATATAAATCAGATCTCATTAAAAAAAACGTTCCCAACTACATGACATTCAAAATCAATGAGACTAGATTTTATATATATACTTCAACCGAAACAACTTATTGCATACAAAATAATTATAAAAGCAGATCTGAGAATCCAGTTGTCTTCCTTTTAAGCTGTATATCAAGATTTCCAAAAATGCAGGATACAATATTTTCCATCAAACATTTTGCTTTAGAAAAAGTTTTCTCAAGAAAATGTTATTTATGTTAATATACAGTAAGTTATTAAAGTTAATATAATTTTTAATTTTTTTCTCTTCTTTTTTTTGACTAACCTGCAAACCAGAAAGTGAGGTGAGTGGCTATTGGTAAGCCACTCCCCTCCCCTCATGTTCTTTTTTTTCCCTGAGAATATTTATTGTTATTTTTTTTAGTCTCCATCTATCACCACTGATCCATTCTGTACCCTCCCCTCACTCCTCAGTTGTAACTTCTAATTCAGAAAATGTCAACAGATACAACCCTCATAAAGAAAACTCCTTGGGGTTCCCAATATATAATTTTATGTAATTTATTATTGTTTTTAATACTCACCCAATGACATGCTTATTGATTACAGATGGAGGGGTAAGGAAGGAGAGAGGGAGAGAAACATCAGTGTGTGTGTGTGTGAGAGAGAAACATCAATGGGCTTCCTCTCCTTCATGCCCCAATCAGGGACGGAACCTGCGACCTTTCGGTTTACAGGAAAACACTCCAACCAACTGAGCCACACCAGCCAGGGCCTAATAAATTTTAAGAGTGTAAGAGTCCTGAAGCCATACAATTTGACAACTACCATTCTATGCCACCACACTATTCCCAGGACTACATACCAGTGTACACTTCCCTAAGTAATACAGTAACTAACAAAATAATTAAAAAATAGTAAGAGGAATGTATGTAAACACACACTGAAGTTGGTCATGTAATTGTATGTCTTACTTGGAAGTTTCAGGCAAGCCAGCTGAGAGTTCCAGAAACACAGATAAGTAGTAACCACGAACAACTCCATTTCCATCCTTAAAATTAAAGGGAAAAAAAAAGTTATAGAAATATACACTCCAGATCAATTTAAATTAAGTACACTTAAACAAAAACACAGACTAATATCTCATATTTGATTTGGAAAGTACTTGTGAGCTCAAAAGCAATGAGAAATAATAAAAAGGCCGAAAGATTTGAGTCTCACAATTCAAAACCTTTGTACATTAAGAAAAACTCAGATGAAAATATCAATACCTATGAAAAGAGTTAAGAGTTTTAACATACACAGAACTCTTAAAAATCAACCAAGAATAGCCCTGGCTGGTGTGGCTCAGTGGATTGAGGGCTGGCCTGTGAACCAAAAGGTCAGCAGTTTGATTCCCAGTCAGGGAAAATGCCTGGGTTATGGGCCAGGTCCCCAGTTGGGGGCATGTGAGAGGCAACGATGCATTGATGTTTCTCTCCCACTAGGTCTAAAATTAAAAAATAAAGAAATAAAATAAATAAATCAACCAAGAAAAATGAAAACACCAAAGAAAAATATTTTTAAAAAACACTCAATTTCACTAGGAATAAAACAAAAATAAATATTTATATTTAATACCAATACAGTAAAATAGAAAAAGGTAATACTTGATGTTGAAAGCAATAAATATCATTTCTATGCTTTGTGTGTTAAGGTTATAGTCATACAAGGTTCTGCCTGGAGTTTGAGTAGTTGTTTAAATTTTGATCCAGTACAGGATGTTGCAAAGATAATTATTTCACTATGTATGTCTCCAGTAGTTTGCTTACATGAATACTTTTTAAAAGGATACACACTCCTACCCAGTTTCACTCCAAGTATGGTCTTTGGCTCAAAACAAACAAACAAATAAAACACCTTTAAAATGTACAACATAAAGAATGAACTCTAATGTAAACTGGAATTTTGGGTGACAGTATGTCAACGTAAATTCATCAACTGCAACAAATGTACCTACTGCTCTGATGCAGGACGTGTTGACAGTGGGAAAGGCTGTGTATGTGTGGGGTCAAAGGGTATATGGAACACTCTGTATTTTCCGCTCAATTTTGCTGTTAACCTAAAACTGCTCTTAAAAATAAAGTGTACTAAATAATTTTAAAAAGAAATACAGATTACCTGTCCCCAGAAACATCCACATACATTTACCTGTGTATTTCCTAGCTCTACTCACTAAGAAGGCCTGGAAACAGTGACCAACCTGACAGAAATGAACATACCTACTGCCCAGTCAGGTCTTGAAATACAATTTTCCCACTGAAATAAATCAGGGTTATTTGGATAAAATGGCCAATTCCAAGTACGGAGTAAAAAGGTACAAGATGAGCCTGGAACATCTTGCCATGGAAGAAACAAGGACGAAAACTACGAAGGTCGACTAGTAGGGCTGAAGCAAAGTGACACAGAAGCCAGCATGAAGAGACTAAATGTGTGTAAATCCATGAGTTCATAAATATTTTTTAAAATCTTAATCACTTTCAGAGAATAACAAGGAAAAATGGTAAATAAAAGAAAAGAATCCTGCCTCTTCTATATGAACTGCTATTAACTAAATAATAAAGGAAAGCATCTCTTTATAAAAGTTTTCTAACAAATAAATGGAAAAAAACAGTAACATGAGAATACTGCTGTTTTGCAGTGAGAGATGTAGGTAATGGGCATCAACAGCTGCCAATACCGCAAGCAGAGATGTGACTAGACATCGTGTGATTAAAAAAACACACTACCGCACACATTCTTGCCACAGGAATAGACTCTGTGCCTCATCACGCCACCAGACCCAGCTGTCAATTTGGAGAAAATATATAGATCAAAGGAACCTACGGAAACGCACAATGAGTGTGCGATCAACATACATGTGTTCTGATGGCTTTCTGTATTTTATTTTTAAAAAGGTTTTTAAAATAAGAATTTTAAACATGTCTTCTAAAGGTAAGTATGTTCCTACAAACAGTAAATAAGATTGTGCAGTATGTCAGGGTTCATACTCTTCATATTTAATTCATTTTTCCATAATATTAGTAATAAAATTCATAAACACTAAATTTGTTATTAATTCCTTACTACACCAAAAGAATGAACCAGTGTTTTAGGGTTTCTTACAAAACCCTAAAAGAAAAGATCTTTGGTTTAAAAAAAATATTGAAAGTATGAAAAACTTACTGGGTAAACTTTTAACCTCCAGCAAAGTCCTGAAACCTGAAGAGGTGGACTGTAAACAGGATCTGCTCTCTGGCGCAAAGTGCTGAAATAATAATAAAAATAACCACCACCACCACCACCACCACCACCAAATCCCAAGATCAAAACCAAACCAACCACTTTGTCTATGCTACTTATTTCAAGCCCTGGACAAAGTAAAAGAAGGTGACTAAACAAGATGACACTGGATAGATTTATATGTACTTACATCCAGAAATAAAAAAAAAATTAGTAATATTGAAATATTCAGCAGTATCTTTTCAGTTTCTTGTTTAAAACCCCCCTCAAAACTGTGACATTTAAGAGAAAGGGAAAAAATAACTACGTGTCCTGAATTTAATTACCACTTCAACAAGCAGTCTTTCCCCATTCAAGAAGAAAACAGAAATGTTTCTCTTCCCATATCCCTGTAGTATAATTCTCCTTTTTTTAATGGAAAAATGAAAGAGCATGTGATAAATCAATATATGGGGGAAATCCTTGGAAAGTTTATATTTTAGCCACAAAATGATCCCATAGAAAAGCAAATTAAATATGGAGTGATATGTAAATTCTTAGTTTGGCCTTATTTTGATCATTATCACCTGCAATTTTCCTCTCCAAGGCAAGACCTTATGTTCTTGGTATGTGGACCCTGAAGACAATTTCTTAGGACCTTTTTGTTTTAAGATCTTTGCTTCTAATCTTACAGAAAAAGTAGTAATGGCTAAAATAATTAACATGTAAGTTGCAAAGCTTACAAATTTCTTGCAATAATGGCCTCTTATCCACAGTTCATCACACTTTGAGTTGAGATGAACTGGATCCCAATCGACTTGTTCCCATCACTCTTATTTCTGAGAAGGGGTAAAGGACTCACTGATCTCTATTAATCTCCATCATCCCATCCGTCCCACCTTACCAAAGGCTAAGTGGACACACTTGTTTAAAACATGGTTCCTTTGCCCAACTAGAGAACCAATCTGTGCTGGAAATATAACACAATCCAAACAAATGACCATTGTGTTTCCAATAAGCAATTTGTTCCTTCTAAGACCACGCTCAGTGTCACAGTTGATTACATCTATATCCTACCCTGGAATAACACCTTCCTGGTTCTTATGTATACATACAAAAATCCAGATTTTCCAAAAACTCTTACCTGAAATTCTCTAAAACAAAAGTAGCTGAATCATAAGATGGTACTAATTCACTAAAAAAGAAGCAAAGGCAAAATAATATTATTTGGCTTATGTAAGCTTAAAATTTCAGTTAGAAAACAAAGTCCCTCAGTAATATCTTAAAAACGTTATTAAACTAAATCCCTGGGAAATATTTTTAAAACCTTATTAAAAATAACATTAAATAAAATAAAGTTATAAATTCATAAAATCTTCAAAAGGTGACATCAAAAGTTTGCAATGAAATTAGGGACTCAACAAATACTTTATAAAATATTTTTAAAAGGCAATATAAAATAAAGTATTAAAATGAGTATAAGAGACATTTAAACAGTACTCTTAAAATAGGAAAATGAAGAAACTGACGTTTAGACTGGATACCTGAAATACAGAACCAATATAAACAGGTTTAAAAACCAAAAGACACAGCAAGAGCTAAAGACATCACAATAAATCCCCAAACTTGCTTCTTCAAAATAAATTATGAGGAATACTGATAGACGCTGGAGACTCTGAGGGTATTTACTAGGAAATGAAGCCGACAATTTTATAGGATAAGAACACATAATCACAACCCTTAGGAGTAATAGCACAGGAACAGTTTCTATGCAAAGCAAGACTGTCCCAGGCAACTGTAGTGTCCCACGAACTTCTCCCAAGAGAAGGGAGCTGCAATCACAGGAGGCAGGCACGGCGACAGTCCATCTGGCTGCCAAATACCCTTGAGTCAAGGGAACAGTCTGTAGAGAGTACCACTGAGGTCACAGTCACTGAACATTTATGATAAAGACACTCATACACAGTACTGTAACCCAGTCACACATTTAGTATATAAAACTATAAATTTACCCAACAGATAAACTGCAAGATATTTCACATCTTCAGATACATTTTCTCAAGTTCAATTCATGAAAATTTGTGATTACCAAAATAAGATACGTATAAGATACGTCCATGGCATTTTCACACTATGATAGTGGGTAAAAACATTAGTGGTTTGCCAGTAAAAACACATAAAAAACGCACGATTCTTTACTTCCTGGTAATTATGTGCAGCTGAAGAGCTCACATCTGTCTCACCCCGTCAGAGGTTACTGCAAGCGTACTGACGTCACCACTCCACCTGCAAATGCGGTGCGTTCTGCTTTACCTTCTCGGGGTTCTTTATCTCCATGCCTCCTCTGCTCTGGTCTTAATCACTGAATTCATTTCTTTCTTTTTTTTTTTAATTCTATCATTTAAACTCTACCTCAGGACACCTATGCGGTCTCATTTCCCACGACGTCCCAACAACAGCCCTACAAATTCCGACTGAAACAATTTCCTTGCTGTCCTCTAAATACAGCAGCTCTTCTCACATTCACGTTAGTGTTCTTGTATACATACATATTCTATTCCCATCCACCCAATAAAATCCTAACTACCTTCCAAGGTCTTTTCAGAATTTCTATACAGAAATTCACTATATAATTGAGTAACACACACCAGAATTTAATATACAATAGCACCAAGCATGCAGTCTTCAATAAATAATACTGCATTTGTTTAATGACCCTTTATTCTCCACTGTGACTCCATCACCAAATACCAACAGACAGAACTTAATCCAGTCCCAAGATCTCAAAGCTTAGAAACACTCACCACTGCTTTGCACATCTCACCTTCGGAATGTAACAATGTCAGTACGTGCTGGCCTTTCTTATTTGGCCCTTTCTTCGCTGATCAATACATCAACAGATGAACACCTGTGTCCTGTACACTGCCACTCATAAACTAAGTTTGTAATAAAAATTACAGTTAATTATAAGCCAAACCTTCCAATAAGACAGTCAGCATTCCTGGTGAGAGGGAGCCCTACGGTGACCTTTACACCCATGGAAAGCTCCCTAATTATCAGACTTGTAATTTTTTTTTCATTTTTTTGTGGTTTCCTCTTTATTGATGTGCCCCTGCCTTCCCCCTCCCAATTTCAGTCCCTTTCATCTACCCAAAAAAGAAGGCAGTGAAAGCAAGGGACTGTTGGGGTTCTGAGCTCCTTGGGTGGTTAGATAAGGACCAGAAACCCAAACAGTCACTGGGTATGACAGAGACTGACACTCAAGAAGTCCAAAGCAGAGCTGCCTGCCAAGTGGTATCAAGGGGATCCCAAACTTTAGGGCAGAACAACTCAGGATGCTCAGCGTTCATTTTCCAGATACCACCCCCAAGACTGTTGAGGAATAAGCCCTGCACTTTTGGAAACCACTACAGACGACTCTGACACAGGTGATCTATGTACCATACTTTGAACTGAAAACACTTCTTTTTATTTACGGCATTTATGTCAAAACTCGTTCCATTCCCTGGTGATAGAATGGTTAAAAAAAAAAAAATCTGCACAACTGAAATGAGTGACCACATTATCAAAGAGGCAGCCTTGGAATCTTAGTGAACTTCTTAGTTCACCCAGATTTACTTAATAGCATACACCAGTTTTTAAATAATATTCAGTGTTTTAATAAAATAGGAATGTTGCATCTAGTTCCAAAAGAAACAAAGACTTATCATCCAGTGAGAACTACCCGAGTTCTCGCCAGAAAAACTGTGACCTTCTGTTCACAGAACTGTGGGTGGCCATGACCCTCAGGACCGCACCTGTGTAAGGAACGAGGGATTACGCCAGTGATCCCAAAATGGGCAATTCTGCCCCCAGGAAACACCTGGAAATATTTCTGGTCACAAATGCAAAGGGAAAAGTGCTCCCAGTGTTACGTCCTACCATACACAAGGAAAGCTCCCTACAACCGGTCTCACATACAACCAGTGTTCAGAACCTCTGTTCTTAACATGACAGGGTAGTCTAAACATGCTTAGAAGAATACACTGTTTAGAAGGCTCCTAAGACTGCCCAAGAGAAAAACTAAAAAGATGACCAGAATGCAATCAACTGTTATTTCCAGATCTTTTAGGGCCTGGATATAACATCATGTCACCTTCAAAATCTTTTGGCATTTCATACATTTATGACTTCTTTTCCCTTTGCCTACATACATGTGAATGAGTAATAGTCACTGAGTAATAAGATGAATAAGCTCAAAAGACCAATAAAAGAATGAACATGAGACAACACAGAGAGTCCTTGAGAGCATTATGCTAAGTAAACCAAGTCAGACAGAAAGAAAAGTGCTGTGATCTCACTTCTATGAGGAATCTAAAAAAGGATACAAGGGGCACAAACCTGCAGTTATAAACAAGTCAGTCACAGGACTGCGTCGCACAGCCCGGTGACTGCAGTTAATTCTGTGTTGCGTATCTGCAACTTGCTATCTAGAGGGATCTTAAGATTTCTTATCACGAGAAAAATATTTTTTCTATGTATGGGTGATGGATGTAAACTATAAACTAGACTTACCATGATGATCATTTCTCAATATATAAGATATGGTATCATAATGTTGTAACCTAAAACTAACAGTGTTATGTTAATTATATCTTAATTTAAAAAAAAAGAATGAATGGAAACTCATGAAATAAAATGTGATCAATTATTATTATTATTTTTTAATGTATCAGCAGATGAAGCTCCAGGAAGAAACCACTTCCAAATTCACTAACATCTTCTCTTTACAGTCAAAAATGTGTAATTCCACAAGAATTTTTTAAAGCCAAATTTACATGCACAAATTAAAATTCGCTAGACCACATCACTATAAACATCACCTTAAAAAATGAAAAACATTTTTTGAAACAAGTACATGCATTTGCACATAAACTTAGTATGAAAATAAAGTGTGAGAACTGTGTCGCACCTGGTAAAATCTGGTGGAACAGGAGTGGTGACAAAGGACGCCATGGGCTTTCGATGAACTTGCTGGAACATCATGAGGATCTCCGAGCTCTTAGATATCAACTCACTCTTACTGCAAGATCGCAACTGTGTGAGGAAAACAAATTACCCGATCAACAAAGTTACTGTTCACTGGCTGCTCAAAATCCCTAGTAAGCAAAGAAAAGAAAAATTGTTCTGGTTATATACTGAAAAAAAAAAAAAGATAAAAAATGACTCAGAGTGGGCTTGAGAATTAAAAATGTAGATGTATTTATTCCCATTCTAACAGTAAAGTCACTGACTGAGTGTATTTTATTTTAAAGCACTTTTCTCTCCTCATATATTAGGGTAAATCCAATTTTAGAAAGATTTTATCTATTTTTTGAGAGAGGGGAATAGAGGGAGAAAGAGAGAAAGAGAAGCATCGATCAGTCATCTCTTGTATGCAACCAACTAGGGACCAAACACGCAAGCCAGGCATGTGCCCTGACAGGGAACTGAACCCACAACCTTTCACTTTGCGGGACTATGCCCAAGCAACTGAGTCACACGGGTCAGGGCAGGGTAAATCCACTTTTAAACAACTACAGATATATTTTAGACAGCTATAGTGAAGCCATTGTGTATATTAATAAACAAACCCCTGTAAGCTTATAGCTTTCAAACAAGGATTTCTCAAATACATACCAGAGAACCAGAGAAACCTTCAGCTGTAACACACACAAAAATGTTTTAACCTATATTGACTGGGGAAACACTAGGCTATGCCAAAGGCAAGAAGGGAGAAATCCAACTTTAGTAAATAAGCACGGCAGTTAAAATACTACTAATTTTGTATTCAAGAAGTCCTACTCTGCCACATACTAATTATATGACTCTAAGTCTGTTTATGTGTAAAACTGGAATAATAGCCATGCTTGCTTTGCTGGGTTTAACATATACTGAATGCTACCAGCCAAACTGTCAATCAATAGTACATGAAGCTGTACATGAAACAGCTTTGTGAACTATTAACTGTGTGCCCCAACTCCTGTGTTGCAGCCCCAACCCTCAACACCTCAGAGTGTAGCTGTATTTGCAGACAAGGTAGATCTTCAGGAAACACAGAGAAAATATAGCCATTTATTATTTACAAGCCAAACAGAGGAGCCTCAGAGGAAACCAAACCTGTCAATACCTTGATCTTGGACTTCCAGCTTCCAGGAAAATGAGAAATTGAATTGTTATTGTTTAAGCCTCCTACTCTGTGGTATTTTGTAATAGCAGCAAACTAATCAACTGCCAGATGGATAATATTCATAAAACTCACTACAACTGGATTTTGTATCTTTTCAATGACAGTTGCTTATATTTCACCAAGAATAATGACATGTGATTGATATATGTTAAATATAAAATCTTACAGCTTTTGTTCAAATATTTATTGAACACATACTGTGAATATCCTTCCTGGACCACATGTCCTCCAAAAGTCACTCACTCCTTCAACTGCAGCTTACTATTGCTACACAGAACATGTGTTTCTACCAGTACTGTATGTCTGTGCACATCCACAAACAATGTTCTAAATGTCTTCACACTTCACGTAAAGACTGTAAGGCTATATATACATACATCTCAACATGTAGCCTACATTCTTAACTTTGTTTTTGTGGTTTAATTGTATTAATATTCATAATCTCATTTTTACAGTTTTAAAGAATATCATCAATGTGAATATAATACAATATATCTATCTTTATCAATGGACATTATTAAAAATAACTCTGGAGTGCACAGTTCCTTGTACACATATGCGAGTTTCTCCGGACTGGAATAACCGGTCAAAGCATACTGACAACTTTAGCAAACTGTTCCCCAATATTTGCAGATTCGTTTCCATCAGCAGTGTATTGGTTCCCTATGCTGTACATTCTTGTCAACATTTACATTTTAACTTACAAATTTTTGCCAATGTGAGTATAAAATAGGACTCTGTTGTGATTTTAGTTTATACTTATCAGATTATCAATGAAATGTCACATTTACTGGTCATCTGAACAGCCAGTTCTGTGAGCTATCTGTTCATATCTCTTGCTCACTTTTCATGAGATTGTTTTAGCTATCTACAATTGGCCTGCATTTCTTTAGGAATCTAGATACTCACTCTTGTTCAGTCGTACGAATGACAAATATCTCTTCCAAGTCTATGGGCTGTCAACCTAGTTTTTGATGTTTTAGTTTTAATGCATTATTAGGTATAAGACAATGCAAATTAAAGCCATAATGAAATACTGTCACACTCCTATGAGAACAGCTAAAATTCAAAAGACTGACAGTATCACGGGTTGTCAAGGCGGTGCAAGAACTGGAACTCTATTCACAGACTACTGATGGAAGTAGCAAATGGTGCGATCACTTTGGGAAACAGGTGGCAGTACAAAAAACGTTAATCATTCATCTACCATTTGACCCAGCCATTCTGTCTTGGCTGGACCCAAGAGAAAAGGAAATATATGTGTAGATCTGTACATGATTGTTTATTGTAGCTTTATTTGTAAAAGTCAAAAACAAAAAGCAACCCAAATGACCACAAACAGTTGAATGAAAAAACAAATGGTGGTATATAACATACAATAGAAAACTACTCAGCAATTAAAAAGGAAAGAACTATTACTGATGTATGAACAAATCGCAGAATAATTTTGCTCAAATAAGTCAGACATAAAACAAGTACATAATGTGTATGATTCCCATTCATAAAACTCCAGAAAATACAAACTTACCTATAATGACAGAAAGCAGATGGGGGTTACTTGGAGGGGAAGCGTGGGTGGAAGCATGAGAGCTTACAGGGCCACAAAGAAAGTGTGGGAGAAAATGGTTCTATCTGGACTATGGTGGTGGCTTCACGGGTGTATACATTTGTCAAAACTTATCAAGATACACACTGTAAATACATGCAGTTTATCTCATGTCAATTATTCCTCAAAAAAGCTGTTTAAAAAAAAAAGCACACAGATCCATGGATCCCTGCCCTTACTTCACCTGGTTTGAATATCTCGTGTCAATTTAGTAGAAGGTTGCTGGCTTAATTCTCTGGAGGGACAAAATAAAGTCTCTGGGCCAGCGGAACAACATGCACAATTATGAGTGGGAGTACTGAAGAGAAAAACAAGAACATTTAAATAAATATGTATATACTGAATGCTACCAGCCAAACTGTCAATCAATAGTAAAGACTGAATACAAATTAGTTTCAGACAGTCTTAAAAAATTTATTCTAATTATCCTTTCAGGAAAGCTGCAAGAGGAAGTATAATACCAAAACAAATGAGTAAGCCAAGAGAGTAAAAGTCATGGGAATCAGGAAATGGGATTCAACCCAAGACAGAAGTAAAGGAAATCCCTAGGATGATAATTAATATAACAATCCCAGGAGATAGCTATGCATCAGGCATGGAGAGGAATTTAAAAATTCCAAAAACCAAATTCAAGACATGAATACAGTGCTCACCTGGCAGCACATATACTAAAATTTGAATGTTAGAGATTAGCTTGGCCCCTTCACAAGGATAATATGTTTTTAAAAAAAGGCAAATGAGTATATGTCAAATAACTATTTAACACTACGCATTTTATTTATTCATTCACTATACACTTCACACCTACCTATCTGCAATCTAAAATATAAACTCTTTGGCGACAGATATTTTTCCATTTTGTCCACTGCTGTGTTCCAAGCATCTAAAACAATGCCTGCTATTTATTTGGTGCTTAACTAAAATTTCCTTAATTAAAAATCCTAATTTTAGGATAAGAATCACCATATATAAGTAACTGGCAATATCATTCTATCTCAAAAGGCACCATTTAAATCACAATGTCAGAAGATTTTAATCTTTTATAGATTTAGATCCTGTGCTCTATTCCCAGTAAAATAATTCCATCCTTACAAAACAATAAATCTTAATTTTATCTAGTTCCCAAACATGATGGAGAAAACTTAAGAAAAATCAGCTAAATGTTATTTCATAAAAATCCCCAGTACAGCACATATATCAACAGATCTTTTGATTTTCTATAATCTCTATTAAAAAATTTTTAATGTATATAGACAAAAAAGGGTAAAGACTTTATTACATTTAATATTTCATTACCTGGTGCTCTACCTCCTGAAGTAAGGATTCTAAAAGTTCCGTTTCTTGCGTTAGAGAAGTCTTCTGACCTATTTAAAAATAGCAAAACACCAACACTCAGGCTCATTATCGGTTTAAGAATGAAATTAACTTTCATTAAATACATTCAGTAACAAGGAATCAATTTTAGGAAAGCAAAACTTCATTACAGCTGCCCTAAAATCTTCTCCAGAGGTTTAGGAGGCTGAATTTAATACTGCAGCAGCTTTGACAAGAGGATTTCAGAGCCAACTCTTCCACTTTAAGCAAAATGCAATTTAGGTCTATTAAATTCTCTAAGAAATATATAATGACAATGTACTTTGTAAAGAAAGTAATCCTCTTATAGGATTTTTGACTATTCAAAAGGACTATAAAAATCTAGAAAAGTAAATTTTTTACTCAGTCAACTATTCTGAAATAATTCCCCCTCCCAAATTTAACTGTGGCTTAAAAAGAATGTAGTAAGTTGGACATATATTTAGGTTAAATGTCAGCAAAAGGTATGGTCTTTGAACATAACTTGTAAAAAAAGAATCCTCCCAAAGGAAAATAGTCTCAAGAAACTAGAAACACAGAGAAATTATCAAAGAAAGAAAGAAAGAAACTGCTTGACACGTTAAAAAAAGTCAGCACGATAGGCATACTTGCCTAATCAGGCCATTTTCTTTTTAAATCACAAAATCTGAAAAGCTGGAAGCATGCCTTGTGCGGCTAGCAGAAGTTACATTAATTTGGAATACTGTTTTTGAATGAGGGAACACTTAATAGGAGGAACTTTCATTTCTTAAACCAATCTTGTGCTAGCCTAAGCAACTCACCAAGCCTTTCTCTTCAAAGACTGAACCTCAGGAAGACCCGAAGCACCAGGGACCCCAGCAGCACAGAAAACCACTCACCCATCAGTGTTATGAGCTTGTTCTTCAGCTGTGTGTCTAGCCGAGCAATCATCATCTCTACTGCATTCCTGATTTCCCGGACACGCTCATCTTTTGCATTTCTTACAGCTTCTACATTTCTTTCCTAGAAAATAAACAGGTAAAAAAATTCTAATTGAAGAATTTTTACAACAGAAGCAAACAGACATTAAAGTAATCACTGCAGTTATTCTTAAGGTCAATTGGGTTCCTTTTTAAAAATTTTAAGCCCATACTTTTTATTGTTCATATATCACAGGAAACTCATGGCTTTAAAGACATTGTATACATTGAGCTGAATAAAAAAGTTTTTAAAAATAAATAAAATAAATAATTGATAGATTAATAAACAATGAATAAAGGTATATAATTATAAAAATTGGTTTAGGTAACTTATACAGGACACATACTCAGAGCCCCAGTTGTATCTCTGATAACAAACCACCATCTGAGCCCTGACCAGTATGGCTTAGTTGGTTGGGTGTTGTTGCTGGTTCAACACAGGTCAGGGCACATGTGCAGGTTGTGTGTTCCAACCCCAGTTGAGGTACATACAAGAGGCAACCAACTGACATTTCTCTCTCACCTCAATGTTTCTCCCCTTCTCTCTCCCTCCCTTCCTCTCTAAAAATAAATAATTTTTTTTTAAAAAAAAGAAACTACTATTTGAAAACAAAAGTATACCAAAGCCAGTTCACATCATGCAAAATCCTAAAATACATTTACAAAAATTTAAAACCGTGTGTACTCACTCTAGTTTACAAGGTTTTTCATTTTACTCAGAAGAAAAATAGATTTCCAAAAAAAGATTGCAGAGCACATATGAAATTTACAATAGCATACCTCAGAAAATAAAAAGCAGCATTTCCTATACTTACTATTATTATAAATACCAGCAGTGAGAATCTCAACCTAGAACACCCTCCTTAATGACCAAAATGCAACATTACAGAGAAAATAATAAAATGAAAGGTAGTTAAAGGCCAAACAGACACCAAGCACTTGTTTATATCCCACATGATTTTGTAGATAGCATACATACAACTCAAAAACACTACATTCTGAATGAGCCCCCCCCAGGTTATAAATAATGATCTGAATTTTTATTCCTGAGGGGGTAAAATAAAGAAGACACCCTAAGTTAGGAATGGTCCTCAAACCTCATTAATAACAATTACATTCTGACACCTTTAAACAAAATACATTCCAAAAGTACATTTAGTATTTAAATGTTCGAAGCTTATTGTATATAAATGGTAAATAGCTCATCAAAACTATTTGACCCATCCATACAGCATCTGAAGAGTACTATTTTATATTACTCTTTCAATTCTGCTGGTTTCTAATTCTGGACATCAGATATAATTCAATCCTTGGTAACAGAAACTCCTAAAAGCCGGGTCCAAAGGATGAATGACTTAATGACTTTCTAAAAGTCAGTATTGATTCTATAACAAAACATGCTTATTTAACTAATTGATTCTCCATTTCTGTGTCAGAGGCAATTCCCTGGTTCCAAATGTAGAAGAGGCCAGAGATCTGGATTCAAATTCCTCAGCTAGTTTGAAGTTGGTGATACTTGACTATAAATATATCCAATCAAATTTTCAAATCTTAATTTCAACATCTGATTTACATTATGAAAAAATAAATCACACAGTACAGACTATAAAAGGGATAATGATCTTTAGTAGTAGTCTTACCACTTCTTGAACTAAGCTAATTAGTTCCATGAGACGCCGACGAAGTTTGGCTACCTCCTCATTCACTTTAGTAACATGCTGCTCGTAGATTTCCGCCAAAGGTTTAAAGGTATGTCCACCGTGCTATTTAAATTAATAAGAGTAACTTTAGAACATTTGCATATATCTCACCTGCATTTACATTCCTTTATTAACACTCTATGAACGCTAATGAACTAGTAAATATTTTCAAATGAATTTTATCTTTTTGGCTGCCTGTACTTTATTAAGCCAGAAGTTGCTTAAATCACTGAATATCCAGTCTCTAGCACAACTGAATAAATTAAAAAGACACTTGAGAGAAAGACCCATGGTACGCTACAAGCAAAAGCAGTGAACCTACTCCTCCTACCCGAGTTTCTGCAGAAACAGAAGGCCCACACAAATTAGCCTTACAAAGCCAGCTATGTTAAAAAAAATTTTTTTGGAGTTGACAACCTAAAATCAATTTCCTATCCAATTTTAGTATTGTAATTTATAACTCTCTGGACTGGTAAACAGAACTTAAATTCCTATTATAAGAAATTTCCTGTAACATAATTTGTCTTGTTCAACCAAAATACCCAGCCATGGTTTCTAAGAAAAAAGATGGGGTTTTTGCACACCCACTTAAAATATGGAAAAAATGTTTCCATTGCTTCTTACAAAAACCGTTTATTTAAAGTACTAAATTGTGGGAAATGAATTTTTTCTAGTCAGCACAGGAGTATTCAAATTCCAGCAGAAAGCTCTCTTAGCGGAGCTCTACTCAACTAACTTGCATGCCATTCTCTCTCTGAAATATGCTGGTGACCAAAGAATGATTAATTCTCACTGCTAACAGGCACTTCTACATGTCTAACCACTCCTGCTCCCACTACGACTAACTTCCCCTGCCAAGAATCTATTGTTTATTCTCAAACCTATTTATGTCTATTGTACTTACTACTATAAGTAACAATAATAATTAAACAATAGAACACAAATATAAAATAAAAAGCTACTTCTAGGAAAACTTGAATGTTTTAGACGATAAAAGTAGGTAGCCTTAAAAAACTAAATTTAGCCCTGGCTGGTGTGGCTCATTGGACTGAGTGCCAGCCTGCAAACCAAAGGGTCACTGGTTCGATTCCAGGACACATGCCTGGGTTGTGGACTAGGTCCCCACCCACTAAGTGTGTGAGAAGCAACCACATATTTGATATTTCTCTCCCTCTCTTTCTCCATCCCTTCTCCTCTCTAAAAAAATAAAAGCTTTAAAAAAGAAAAAGTTAAAAAAAAACAAACCTAGATTTAAATTAGATTGGAAAAAATAAAAATATTAAAAAACAAGTCATAAGATCTAGATGTTGGCATTCACATTTTCATATTTTTCAAAGTTGTTTTCTACTTTAAATAAACCAAAATGGGAAACTGTGGCCAGGACATGAGATCAACGGACCTTTAGTAAACAAACAAACAAAAAATCAAAAGATGTGCAGATGGATATACACTTTATAGGTTTACAATGAAAATATTTATTCAAGGAATACACATCCAATGTCAAAACCTCCCACAAAAGATGTTTTTTTTTGAATACCAGAAGGAATGACACTGTCTGTTATAAAGCAGAATCATTTAATTTTATTCTATAAGCAGTAAAACATTTTGCACCTAAATCAAGCAACTACTTCAGTGCTTTCTAGTCTCTAAAAACAATACGCTGAATTTGTTCCGCTCACCATTCCTCCCCAAAGTGCACACTGATGGCAGATACACTTCTTACAAGTCCAGCAAAATACACTAAGTTTTTCATGGTGATTTTCACATCTACATGTTATGAAAAAAAGTACAGTTATAAATTAAATAAATTAATATTGGAACATAATTACCTCAACAAATTCCTAAGTTTGGGAAAGCTGGTCATTTTAAACAATTATATCTCAGAAAACAATATAAAATGTATTCCATGGCTTCTGTAAACTAACCTAAATAATTAAATTAGAACAGTTTTTTAAAAGTACTATTTTCATTCATCTATAAGAACTTAGAATCACATGAAAAATGCAGAACAGTTTCTGAATAAAGTACAAATATGGCATCATTTCCTAGCATCACTACAGATCAGCGATTTTCAATCTTTTTCATCTCACGGCATACATACATTAATTACTAAAATTCTGTGGCACACGAAATAATCCATTTTTTGCTGATCTGATAAAAAACAATAGTTCTAATTTTTATTCATTCACACCGAATAGCTATTATTGTGTTGGCTATTGTCATTTTATTTGACAATCCAAGGGAAAGAAGCCAGTGCCCCTGACTAAATAGTCAGGTGCATGTTTTAAACGTTTTTGCAGCACACCAGTGTGCCGTGGCACATCAGTTGAAAATCGCTGCTATAGATGATAAATTCTAGCCTACTCCTACATTTTTGGGCAAATCAGATTATGTGAGATTACATGCACACACTAATACTTTTTCTAAACGTGGCCAATGCTAACAATAATCAAGACGTGATCAAGTGCATGAAGTAACTGCAGATCCTCATGAAAAAAGGACTCAATTTTTAAGTTTTCCCACGCTCGTTTTGGCAGCATATACACTAAAACTGGAATGATAGAGATTCGCACGGCCCCTGTGCCAGGATGACACGCAAACTTGTGAAGTGTTCCACATTTAAGAAAGTAAAATAAAAAGTTTTCCCTTAAGTTGGATATCTACTTGCAAAAGAATGAAGATGGACCTGGTAATAAACTAAACTGCATACCACCCCACCCCCCACTGCCCAATTTATTTGTTGCAAGTCCTAATGTAACTGTTCTAAGAAACAGGGCCTCTTTTTTCACTCAGTTCTTTTTATTTTTTTAATGTGGCTACTAGACAACTTAAAATTACATACGTGGCATACATCACATTTCTGTTGGACAGTGCTGCTCCAAAGTGACACATATAAAGCAGCTAAATTAACATCACGTGCTTTTAACTTTGGTGAGACCAACTCCTTTAATTTTTTCTGCTTAAGCTATTAAAACATATTTCCTTTTTTAAAATCTTTTTTTATTATTGTTCGAATAGAATTGTGTCCATTTTCCCACCACCACTTCCCCCTGCCCCACCTTGTTTCCTCCCCCTATTGGCCTTGTCCATGGGTCCTTTATACGTGCTCCTTGAAATAGGCCTTTAAGGATGTTAAATGAGGCCATAAGAGTGAAGGCCCAACCCAACAGGACTGCTGTCCTGACAAGAAAAGGAAGATGCCAGAGGTGTATACACATAGTGAAAAGGCCTCGGGCGGACACAGAGAGAAAAAGCCTTATCTAAGTCAAGGAGAGAGGTCTCACCAGAAACCAAACATAATACCTTGACCTTGGACTTCCTTCCAACCTCTAAAACTATAAGTAAACATACTGTTTAAGCCACCCAGTCTGTGCTATTCTGTTACCGCAGCCTCGGGAGAGATTGTGTGACAATGTGAACATACTTATCACTACTGCACTGTACACTTAAAAATGGTGAAAATAGTAAATTTTATGTTATGTGTATTTTGCTACAATAAAAAAAATTTTTTTAAGTTTTTTCTTGCCTTTAAAGAGAGAGTCAGGAGAAAAATGTGTCCACCTACAAAACTAAAAAAACAAAACAAACCTGGCTGGTGTGGCTCAGTGGATTGAGCACTAGCCTGTGAACTAAAAGGTCGCTGGTTTGATTCCTGGTCAGGGTACATGGCTTGGTTTCGGGCCAGGTCCCCAGTTGGGGGGCGTGTAAGAGGCAACCACTTGATATATCTCTTGCACACTGATGTTTCTCTCCCTCTCTTTCTCCCTCCCATCCCCTCTCTCTAAAAGTAAAAATAAAATCTTTAAAAATAAGTCCTTCAATTGTTTTATTAAAATAACATAAAAGAAAACCTATTAAATACTTAAACAGAGAAAGTGAGGACATACTTGTCCTTTTCATTTTCTTCATGTTTGGTGAGACTACAGAGTTGAAGAGTATCAAGCTGCTGTGTTACTTCCTCTGCCCAACGACAGTTCACTAGTTCTCGTAGCTGGAGTGGAGCACTGGAGAGAAGAAATATACACACATTTTAACTAAAGAATTTGAGATTATTTTCCAAAATAAACACATCCTAAATGCAAATATGTGAGGTCATGGCTGTGTTAATTAACTTGATGGAAGGGAACCCTTTCACAATGTATATATGTATCAAATCATAACTTTAAATATTCTGTAATTTTTTCAATTACAGTGTATCTCAATAAAGTTAGAAAAAAAATATCAATTAAGAAAACACATTCCTCAAAATAGAGCTCACAATCACATTCATGCTATATTACTATTACAATAACAAAGATACAACAAAACTATGTATCGCAACTTATTTTTGTCGATGTTATCATTTTCAAAAAAAAACTAAACAAGAAATATTGACAATTCAGACTACAGATTGAATTCTTAATTCTTTAGTCTAAACAAATTCAAATTAGACCTGGCCAATGTGGCTCAGTTGGCTGGAGCATCATCCCATACACTGAAAGGTGGCAGGGTCAATTTCCAGTCAGGGCACAGACTTAGGTTTAAGGTTCAATCCCTGGTCAGGACACGTATGAGAAGGCAACCAACCAACTGATGTTTTCAACATCGACGTTTCCTTCTCTCTCCCTCCCTCCTTTTCTTTCTTTCTCTCTCTCCCGTCCTCTCTCTCTAAAAGCAATGAAAAATGCCCTCAGGTGAGGATAATTAATTGAAATATAATAAAATTCAAATTAATTAAAATAAAAATAAAATTTCATTAGTTCCACCAGACATATCTGAAGTGCTCAATTGCCACATGTAGCTAACGAAGTGGACAGCAATGTTGTAAAACGTTTCCATCATTACAGAGAGTTCTATTTGACAGTGCAGTTCTTAAAAAATACATGAAGAAAAACTGGCAGAAGATGTGAAGAGATAGTTTAAGATAAAAGAAATATAAATGTCTAAAAATTTTTCTAAAGATGCTCAGTTTTAAACATTTTTTTAAAAATCATTAAATATGAGATACAATTTTTCACTTAGCAGAATGAAAAAAAAATGACAGATTGCCCTGACTGGTGTGGCTCAACTGGTTTGGCATCGTCCCACAAAGTGAAAGGTCACCAGTTCGATGCCACTCTGCTAGGTTGCAAGTTCGGTCCCCAGTCAGGGCACTTGAGAGAGGAAACCGATCAATGTTTCTCTCTCACACTGATGTTTCTCACCTTCTCTTTCTCCCTCCCTTTCCCACTCGCTAAAAATGAGTAATTTTAAAAAATTATATTGGTAATAGACAGTATTCATAGGAATGTGAGGAAAAGGAACATTCATATCTTTTATTAGGAATGCAACATGGTAAAAAAAACTATCCTTCAGAGTGGTCTGGCATCATTATTTGAAATAACCCAAAGTGGAAACAATCTAAATGTCTCTCAATATAAACATAAATAAATCAATGTATGGTCACATAATAAACATTTTTTAAAAGATTTTATTTTTAAGAAAATGCAGACAGCTGTAATTGAGTAACAATAAAATTTTTTTAAAACATCAAAAAAAAAAGATTTTTTTTTTAGAGGGAGGGTAGGTGAGGGAGAAAGAGAGGGAAAGAAGCATCAGTGTGTGGTTGCCTCTCGCACGTCCCCCACTAGGGACCTGGCCTGCAACCCAGGCATGTGCCCTGACTGGGAATTGAACCAGTAGTGACCCTTTGGTTTGCAGGCAGGCACTCAATCCACTGAGCCACACCAGCCAGGGCTATTTAAACATTTTTTTGAATGACACATGTACATCAACGAAGGTACCGTTTTTCATTTAAAATCAAGAAGCAAAACAGTATTTTCTCATTTGTGTTGTAAAAAAACAATTGTATATACATATGTATCAGTATATACATAGAAAACTGTTTAGAATAGATACCAAACCCAACAATTTCATCTGAAAGTGTTACTTCATGAAAAGATTAGGAAGGGAGAAACAGAATCAGAAGACTTTTTATTTTATATTTACCTATACTATCAAGATTTTTAAACCAGAAACTGTTTATTTTTTTTTCTCATTATAAAAAGTAAGTTAGCAGAATAAAAGGGCCCTGGCTGATATGGCTCAGTGGATTGAGCATCGGCCTGAGAGCCAAATAGTCACCAGTTCAATTTCTCCTGGTGAGGGCGCAGGCCTGGGTCGCGGGCCAGGTCCCCGGCTGGGGGCGCAACCACACGGACATTTCTCTCCCTGTCTCCCCCCTCCAAAAAAAAAATAAATAAAATCTTTAAAAAAAAAAATAAAAGGTTAAGATAAGTTACACAGGATTTTCTAAAAGGAGGTAACGCAATGCGTTCTACATAAGTCTAAGTCAAATAAATTCGTCTGCACTGCTCTATCTAGAAGATTTCTTTTCAGCTGTATTTACAAAGAGGAGAAACGCAGCAGATTGCAGAAAGAATTTTATTAACGCTCTGGCACACACCAACTCCACCACTTATTATTTTCCAAATTCACAAATAATCACAGCAAAACAATTACCGGCAATGAGGACATTGAGCTCTCTGCTCTGTCAGCCAGCGCTGAGGAGGCAAAAAAACAAACATAAAAAATTAGATTTTGATTATAGAAACACCACTGCTTTAATTTGTATATATTGAATACTTACATACCAAATTTAATGAGTTTAACTCTCCAGTGCCTGCATTAATTATGTAGTTATACTGTAGGAACAGTTAACAACCCTCTTCTCATTGCCATTGTGACCAGGACAAACTCCCAAGGAATCGAACCATTCCACAATAGTTACGAAGCTATTCTCTGGCAGGAAAGGAAGCAACCCTAGGAGACCACTTGGATCTCACAGGGAAGATGTGCATAATCTTCACAAAAATAACGATACTGTCACTGTTATCTCCACACATAACCCACAGGGATGATGTCCTTCTAACTAAACCCCAAGGAACTTTAAGGTACTACTAAATTCCTTTTTAGAAAAGCAATCTAATTTTGAAGTACATACATTATGCACATATAAATTAGACCTAACATATGAATAAGCAATATAGTAAACCCTTTTGTCTTATGAGTTCTACAGTTCAGTAACTTAAACATGTACATAACTTTGTTTCCTCATAATTGTAAAAAAAGGTTTTACAAAATCTTTTAATTATAAAATGTCTCCACTAAATCTCAAATGCTATTAATTTAATTGATTTAATTATTACTGGATAGGGAGCAGTATCACACCACATACAAAGGAGATGCTAAGTCTACCCAGCAAAGCTATCATGTAGAATCAAAGGGCAGATAAAGAGCTTCCCAGACAAGAAAAAACTAAAGGAGTTCATCATCACCAAACCATTATTATACGAAATGTTAAAGGGACTTATTTAAGAAAAAGAAGATCAGAACTATGAATAATAAAATGGCAAAAAATACAAACCTATCAACAACTGAATCTAAAAAACAAAGCAAAGAAAAAGAACAGAGACAGAATGATGGATACAAAGAGTGTTTTGATGGTTGACAGATGAGCGGAGGTTTGGGAGAATGGGTGAAGAGGTGAAGAGGTGAGGGGATTAAGAAGTAAAAATTGGTATTCACGGAAAAGCCATGGGAATGTAAAGTACAGTACAGGAAACGGAGTAGCTGAAGAACTTACATGCATGACTCACGGACATGAACAAAGGTGGTGGACTGCCTGAGGGGAGTGGGGGCAGCTGGGTGGAAAGGGACAAAGGGAGAAAAACTGGGACAGCTGTAACAGCACAATCATACTACATTTTTTAAAGATTGATTGATTGATCGATTGATTTATAGGCAGAGGGGAAGGGAGGAAGAGAGGGAGAGAAACATCAATGTGTGGTTGCCTCTTGCATGCCCCCTATAGGGGACCTGGACCGCAACCCAGGCGTGTGCCCTCACTGGGAATAGAACCTGTGATCTTTTGGTTTGCAGGCCAGCGCTCAACCCACTGAGCCACACCAGCCAGGGCTAAATAAATAAAATCTTTAAAAAATAAATAATAAAATAAATATGGCAATTTTAATACTCTGGGAAAAACAATGTTTCTCCAAAACCAAAACCAAAGGCAAGAACAAACCAGTGAACAGTATTAATCCACAATATTTAAAAAAAGTCTTTACACCATTTCCTCCACATTCAACTAAATAATTCATTTCTCTCCGTTAAGTGGAAGAATCACAAGCTTCAGATAGCATTCAGACTTCAGTCTGATTCTTAGTTCTGGCACGTACTAACCACAGGACACTACACAAGTGACTGAGCTCAAGTCTCCTTGATTATACACCACAACCACCTGGAATTCATTCCTGAAACTCACGGACCGTTCAACATACAAAAATCATTCAGTGTAATACACCACACAATAAAATGAAGGAAAAAAGACATTTGATCATCTCAATTGATACAAAAAGGCCTCTGACTAAATCCAGTATCCTTTCATGATAAAAACACTCAAGAAATAGAAGGGAACTCTCTCAACTTAATAAGCCCTTTATTTAAAAAACCAACAGCAAACATCATCTTCAATGGTTAAAGACTGAAAACTTTCCCCTTAAGATCAGGGAAAAGACAAGGATACCTGCTTTCAACACTTCTAATCAATATAATACTGAAAATTGCAGACAGAGCAAGAAAAATAAAAGAATCTCAAGGGACCCCAAATAGCCAAAACTATGTCGAATTTCCTGATTTCAATTTACTGCAAAGCTACAGTAATCAAAACACTTTTGTACTCACATAAGGAGAGATACATAGACCAATAGAGAGCCCAGGAGTAAATACAAGGGGACAAATATTGTACAACTGCACTTATATGAGGTACTTAAGACTAGTCCAATTCGTAGAGACAGAAAAAATAGTGGCTTCCAGGGGTTGGGAGAGAAGGTACTGGACAGAAGTAATAAAAGTAGGCATCCGTGTCTTCCTGATCTTGAGGGGAAAGCTGAGGTACCACTACATACCTGAGAATGGCTAAAATTCAAGACTGGAAACACCAAGTGTTGACATTAACGTGGAAGGACTGAACTCTCATAAACTGCTGGTGAGAACGTGAAATGATACAACTATTTTAGAAGACAGCCTAACAATTTGTTAAAAAGTTAAGCATACACCTACCATATGATCTAGACATTCCATTCCTCATTATTTACCCAAGAGAAATGAAAACTTAAGTCCATTTGAAGACTGGTATATATGTTCATAGCAGTTTTCTATGTAAATGCCAAAAAACTAAAAGCAACCCATGTGTTCATCAAGAACTGAATGTGCAGAGTATGGTAACTATAGTTTGTAGCACTACACTGCAGACTTGTAAACTGCTAACAGAACAGATCTTAAAAGTCCCCATCACGAGAAAAAATTTGTGTGACTATGTATGGTGACAGATGTTACCGAGACTTAGTGTAATTATCATTTTGCAACATATACAAATCTCAAATGTAGAAATGTGTTGTACATCTGAAACTAATGTTTTGTATGTCAATTACACCTCATTTAAAACAAAAAAACAAGAACAGGTGAGTGCATAAACAAATTATGGCACATACATACAATATAATGCTACTACTATTGACACATGTGATGTAAATATCAAGTAATTCTGCTGAGAAAAAAAGCAAAAAACAAAAAAACATATGCATGAGAGTACATATTCTAAGATTCCATTTGTATAAACTTCCAGAAAATCCAAACTCGTCTGTAGTGACAGAAAGCAAATCAGTGGCTGCCTGGGAACAAGACAAGCAGAAGGAGGCATTACCAAAAGGCACGAAGAAACTTTGGAGGAATGCAGGTATTTTCACTATCTCAACCGTGGTGATGGTTTCTCAGGTATATACATTTGTCAAACTTACCAAACCACACACTTTAGATATGTGCAGTTTATTGTATGCCAATTATACCTAATTTTTTTAAAAGGCTGCAAAATTAGAAACAAAAGAACGTAAATAATTATAGGCAAACATAAAAGTGCTACTTATGCTGAAAAAATCAAGAAAACAAAACGAGAATTGCGGGGACAAAAAAGGGGGTTTAAATCCAAAAAAAAAGGGAACAAGTACTAATACAGAATCAACTAAGTGTAGTTAGGTAATTAAAGGAGACCTAGCATGAAAACATAAGACAATGTTACCACCTTTTGGGGGCGGGGGAGTGGGGGGCGGGGGTGTGTGTAGGCACCAGTCCTGGGTAGAGAACTGGAATGGGAGTCCAGTCCTGGTCACCAACTACTAGGGAACTTTGGACACGTTTACTCAAGGGTCTGGACCTTAGCTTGTTTTATTCAATGACACAAGTCTCTGTACTTTCATAAGCAGTTAAATTTCCATGGTCAAATGAACAGAGATGGGATGAAAGAGAAGGGAAGACATTGAAATGAACAATATTACAATTTGGTTGGGTGGAGTGCCCAGCTTTTCAAGGACTTTGCTCCTGTCGTCATTCCCATCTCTCCAGCACCATTAATTATTGTTTACTGGTTCAGTCAAAGCAAGATATAAATCTTCTCCAAAAAGGGGGGAAAATGTTGACTTTCAACATCTCCCTTCTAACCATAGCCTTATTTCTCCCCTTTACTACAAAATTCTGAGTTTTTCATGCTTGCTGTCTCACTCTCCTCCCACTCTGGCAGCAAGTTTTTGTTCCCCCTTTCCACTAAAACTACTCATCAAGGTCACCACCGATGACCCACAAATTCTCAAATCCAACGGTCAATTCCCAGGCCAGAACCATAAGACACAGCTAACCTACTCGTCTTCTAAACATGTTTCTAACTTGAATTCTGCAATGCCTCACTCCCGGCTCTTCCTTATCATCTGCTGAATCTTCCTCCTCCTGACCTCTGAAGGTTGAGCAATCCACAGTTCAGACCTAAAAATCTCTTCCCATAGGAGTTAATCTGGGGAACTCAACTAACCCCAGGCTTTAAATACTATTTATATACTAACAATTCAATCTCTCTAAAGCCCCCTTCCTCAACTCCAGATTCATATTTCCAAAGGTCAAGATCTCCAGTTAAATGTATAATAAATTCCCCAAACTTCATGTATTTAAACTTAGTTTTTCTATTTATTGATTTTAGAGCAAGGGAAGGGATAGAGACAAACACTGGTTTGTTGTTCCACTTACTTATGCATTCATTGGTTGCTGCTTTTATGTGCCCTGACCAGGTACCAAACCTGTAACCTTGGAAAATCGGGACAACACTCTAACCAACTCAGCTACCTGGCCATGGCATAAACTTCATACATTTAAAAACAAAACTTTCACATCTCTAGCCTACCCAAATCTGTTCCTCCCCAAGTTTTTTCTACCTCAGAATGGAATACCATTAATTCATCCAGATGCTATAAAAAACCCTCCTCACATACCATGTGTAAGCTCTACCTTCAAAACATATCCAGAATTGCCTTATTTTTCACCCCCTCTACTATTACCATTCTAGTCTAAACCACCCTTCACCTTTCACTAATAGAGCACATCCTAACTGATCTCACTTCCTCTCCCACCTGCTGACAGTCCACTTTTCACACAGTAACCAGAGCGATAGCTTCTAAAATATTTTGTCATTATCATTCAAAAGCTTTCAATGGCTACCATCACACTTAAAATAAAATCCAAGGTCTTTAACTAAGGCCTTCAGCAACATCTCTAAACTCATCTCCTTGGTTTACTCTTCCTCTGTCCACTTTGCTCCAGCTACACTGGCTTCTTTGCTATTCCTCAATACATTAAGCATATTTCTTTCTCAAGGACTTTGCCCCTTCTAATTTCTCTGTCTGGGATTTTCTCTCCTTAGATATTTACAACACTCCCACATTTCATTCTGGTCTCCGCTCAAATGTCATCTCCTCAGAGAGACCCTTCCCCGACAACCCTACCTAAAATAGCTACCAACCACCTGCCTGTGCCCTCCGCAAAGTCCCCACTCGAAACCCTTACTCAGTTTCAATTTTCTTCACAGTGCTTATTGGTATCTAACGTATATCTACTTAATTTTTTGTCTATGTCCAAACTAGTAAATCAACTCCTTTGGAAGTCAATGCCTAACTTCAAGTAGGCATTCAATTAATATTTAGTGAATAAACAAGCAAGCAGTGCATTCAAGAATGAAGACAACCTAGAAAGGTTAGAACCACATTATCCAGACGGTCTGGCTACAAGGGTAACAGCGTTCTCGGACTTCATCCTTCAGGCAGTCAATCTCGCAGGCGCCTGGAAGGGAGACACATGCCGTCACTGAAAAACAGCAGTGTGGCAGCATTACCCAAAACAGGCTGGAGGCGAGAAAAGATCCAGACAGAGAGATCCGTGAGAAGACAACTATAATAATCTAAGCACGAGGTAATAACGGCTCTATTTCTCTATTAGGATGGTAATAATAGGAATGGAAAAGTAGGACAGACATGAGACACTAGGAGACAATTGACAAGACTTAAAATCATTAGTCTAAGAAATTTTAAGGTTGACTGGCAGAACAGGACAAAAAGAAGTCAAAAAAGTCAATTTGAGAAAATAACGGTGAATTTGATCTGGAAAAAAGTTGACGATGCTTGGAAGGACAATCAGATGTGACATTTATAGGTCAATGCTGAAGGAATAGATTTGGGGGCCATACCCAACAGAAATGAAAGTTAAACCTGCAACAGTGAATCAAATGTCCTAAAGGAGATAAAATTTTCCCAGAGACCTCAGAGTACAGAATGCCAGCAGCAATATTTAAGAAATATATGCCTCGCCCTGGCTGGTGTGGCTCAGTGGGCTGAGCACCAGACTGCGAAGCAAAAGGTCACCAGTTTCATTCCCAGTCAGGGCACATGCCTGGGTTGTGGGCCAGGTCCTCACTTGGGGACCTGTGAGAGGCAGCCAATCAATTAGTTCTCTCACACATTGATGTTTCTCCCTCCCTTCCCCTCTCTCTAAAAAATACAATCAAATCTTAACAAACAAACAAAAAAATACAGGCCTTTAAGGAAAGGAGGAAGCAGCAGTAATGATGACGAAATGAAGACTCACTGAGGTGTAAGGTAATAACCAGAGGTCATACGTCTACTGAACCTTCATCAAAAGGGCTGAGACCATATCCAGGCTCTATCACTTAAATTAACTACAGTGATAGAGGCTAATGACTTGATTTATCTAGCTTCAGTTACACCACTTATAAAACTTAAATAAATGCTGGCCAGGTAGATCAGTTGGTTAGAGCATTGTCCAGATACAGCAAAGTTGTCGGTTTGATCCCCCAGTCAAGGCACGTACAAGAATCAACCAATGAGGCCCTGGTCAGGTAGCTCAGTTGGTTGGAGCTTTGCCTGGATACGCCAAGGTTGCAGATTGATCCGCAGTCAGAACACATCCAAGAAACCAACCAATGGCCCTGGCTGATGTGGCTCAACAGGTTAGAGCATCATCCTGTACATGGGAAGGTTGCGGGTTCAATGCTGGTTGGAGCACACACCTAGGCTGTGGGCTCAATCCCCAGGTGGGGCGCCTACAAGAGGCAACAAATCGGTGTTTTCCTCTTTCTCCCTTCCTCTCTTTCTCAAAGAAATGAAAAACTGTCCTCCAGTGAGAGGAGGGAACAACAAATCCATGTTTTTCTCTCTCTCCCCTCTTCCTCTCTAAAATCAATAAATAAAATTTTTTTTAAAAACCAAAGATATGCATTAGTTGCTAGTTTAACAACAATGTAACGCCTTACAAGAGGATAGTATTTTTAAACTTTCTAAATTACTTTTAGTTTATCTCACTTAATGCCACCTTCTTATCACCCACCTTCTATAGCTGAGGAAACAAGGTTAAAAAAGACTAAGTCTGAGTTTATGAGTGGGAGAACTAGCATGGTGTATAACCCAGGCCTTCTGCACATGGTGTAGTGGCAAACACCACAGGCTCTCGGGCCAGACTTCCTGGGTTCACATCCAACTCCACCACTTGCTAGCTGTGATGAGAAGCAAATGATTTATACATTAGAGATACTACTCTTCACAAAGAGATATTTACCCTCCTTAGGCATAAATAAGGAACCACAGGGAAACTGAGGTGAAAAGCATGTGAGATGACTTCGATTTTCTCAGGAAAAGAAATAATCTACTAAGAGTAATGTGGACAGGAGAGTTCTCAATGGTGGTCTGCAGATACGCGATCAAATCCCCACACACAACCAAAATAAGTTCTTACATGTTAAGCCTCCTTATAATTTTTTTGAGCAGTTAACCTACATTCGACTTTTAAAGTCACTGGTTTATATTCATCCCTAAAGTCTCTTATAACTATAAGATTATGTGATTTTATTCTTTGCCTTTGAACCCATTACCAGCATTTTCTTTTTTTTGTCTGACCCACCAAACAAGTATAAACTCTCCCTCCTCTGAGTCTCACAGTATTTTGCTAGTGCCTCTTTATGAGGGCACACATTCTTCAACACAAACACAAAGTCCATTCTCTCATTAGATTCAAACTCCTTCAGGGCAGGCACTTCATCATTTATCTTCACATCCCTCAACCTCAAACCCGAGGCAGGCCAGCCCTTTGTAAGTCACTTGTTAAATGTGCGGTGATTTAGTAACACAAATATACTGAAATTACAGTGGGCTTCGGTTTCCAGACAAGTCATGGCAGTCATCACTTGGTGATTATTCATCTCCACAGTACTAAACAGTCTACACTGATGGTCTCCCTGTTAAGGAATATTCATTTAAGACATTTTAAAAGGGCACAAAATTTAAAATAAGAAAAAAATGAAGAAAATGGAAAAAAATACAACTTACCCTGATACAGCTAAAACAACAAAGCTTGGAGCAATGAGGACACAGGCGAGCATCTCGCAACTTCTCCATACAAATGAAACATCGGAAAACTTCAGCAATGCTCTGAAAATAATAAAAGATGTAAAGTCCACCAGACTGGACTACTGAATCAAGAGTAAAGGCATGCTTAAAGTAATTCACTCGACAACATCTTAGTTCATATCAGGACTTGGTTAGTCAGGTCCAGGGTATCCAAGAACATCTAAGCTTCACAATGTTTCTATTCTAAGGAAAGGATATGAAATGCAAACACACAGATTTTCACACATATATCTTCACTGAAGCGTTAATTATGATGGCAAGAATCTGGCTAGCCCAAATGTCCAAATATTAATTAAATTATCACAGTTAACATAAATTACGATGTAGTCACTGCAAATATTTCTTGAATTATTTAACAATACAGAGGTGGGGGGAAGCCTGCATTTAACGGAAAAAAAGTAGACTCTAAGATTAAAGGAACAATATGGACTTTTAACTTTTTCTGCAATCTCCCCAAGGGGGATGGATTATTTTTACAATTTTTTAAAAGTTTTAAAAAGAGATACATTTTAATACCAGTGTACTTTGATCAAGAAAGAAACGAACTCAGAATCCAGAAACCTAAACTTCTGCCCTGATGCTGCAAAGAAGTAGCTACTCATTTGAGCCTGAGATTCTGCCGCTATAGAGAATTTTGGTGGTTGCTCTACCAATGCTTCAGGAAGAAAAAAGATCATGTAAATAGAAGAAACAGTAGTTTCTTTGCAAGAAGCCTCCTATGCATCAGTTTAGGAAGTAACTGACAAGAAAACATATAATTATAGGTTATTAAGTATTTTAAGTTTACTATTACAGTACTCATTTATTTTTACTCCGTTCCAGGAGAATTAGACTCTCCTAGAACCAAGGTAAAGTTATCAAACCTTTATAATACCTTCACATGAAGAATCAAGAAGAAAATTACTCGAGTCAAATCATGATTCTGCAGGGCCAGAAAGAACCTGTGAGGTGCAGTGGCAGATGGGGGGCGGCGACGTGGGGGTGGACAATAAGGCCATTGGGTGAACTAGTTTCAAGTGGAGTGCCCTGGACCATCGCTGCCCTTACTAAAAAGCAAAGATCTATTTAATATTTGGAAGGTTCAAAATTAGACATTATACAATTATGTCCAATAACCAATCCGTTTTTTAATATTCCTAGTCTTTACGTAGATATCCCAACCATTTTAAATCACAGCTTCCAAGTGTCATATAAAAAGAATAAGTTGTTCTGACAACCTATAGCCAAGTTAAGATAGTAAAAATATATATTCTCATTCACAGGAAGGGCAAAAGTCTACAAAATGTACCGCTGGGAGGAATGATCATACACTCGGAGGGAGATCTGGATCCGCGCAGGAACTCGCCAGAACTGGTTGCGAGTGGTAGGGCACGTCCATCTAATGAATTTGCAGTTTTGCTCTGCACAGGCTGTAGTTTGCAAAAACCCTGTGGGGACTGAGTACCCGCGGAGACAACCTGAAAACGCCAGGATACGCACCACCTGACTGCGGGAACGGTCAGAGCGCAGGGACCAGAGGGCTGCATAGGCAGCACGGCGTGCTTAGCACCTGGACAGCCCTCTCCACAGCGGCAGCGGCGGAGTAGGGTGCTCTACCAGAGACAGGACTAGGGCAAGGCGACCCCATTAAAGAGCACTCAGCGGGTGGCGGGGGGAGAGTAACCACAAACCTCCGCAAGCCCCCTCACCTCCACACTCTGTTCATCCATTGCCTCCGAATCCCGGCGGGGCCCTCGGCGACCCACGGAGTCCGTGGTCTGACCTAGTAGATGACGGCCCGAGGTCGCCACTTCAAATTGCCGCGGAGACCCCAGCGCCCACGTTAGGAGGTTCCAACGACAGCCCCACTAGCGCGCCCCATCGCTCCGGCGCCAGCTACCCCCACTTCGCCATTTTTATCCGCGTGCCCGCCCTAGGGCGCAGTGGGAGGGCGAGCGGTGGCCGCAACTCCTTCCTCCCGGTTCAGCCGCCCGCGGAGGACCACGAGGTAGCGTTGGCCCACGTGACGCGAGCCGGCGGGCGCGCGCGTATCGAACTGCTGCAGAAACACCGCGGCGCTGGTCTCCAGCAAAGAAGGCGCTGCGGGGAATTCACAAACACCAACGGTAACCAGGGCAGCTGGAGGCGCGGCGCGCATGCGCGCAGGACGCAGCGTTAGGGGAGTGGGGCGGAGAGGCGGGCACCTAGTTCCCGCGGTGCGGGGGCGCACACGAGATTTGGCAGTTTGCTACTGCAGGGTTGCGTGCTTTCGACTCGAGCACAAAACGGGCAGCAGGGAGCGTGGCGATTGGGAGCGTCCTGCCCCTCGTGGTAGGGGCGGTGCCCCACCCATCTCAAACTTGCGCGCCAAAGAGCGGAGTCACCTGGGATGCCTGTGGGAAACGCACACTCCGGAGCCACTCCCTTAGGCATTCGGTCTCCGTGATTCTAGAGGCTTGGGCCGCAACAAATCCGCGTTTTTGACAACCACTCCCGGTGATTTTTGGCAGCAGGTGGTTTATGGCCCGCACTTTGTGAAACCGTGGTGCAGAGGTTTCCCGGCTAGTGGTTATTTTCTCTGGGAGGAAGCCCAGAGTCCCAGGTTCTTAAGGCTTCCACCCCGCCTGTCGAAGCGAAGCTCCAGACGGAAGCCTAGAGCAGTGTAGTTTCCTCTCTCGGGGGTGGTTCAACCGGACCACAAATTGTGTAGACGTAAGACCCACACCCTGTAGCCAGCATTTCTTGCCGCTGGAGGTGCACTGTCGCCATGAGACTGTACCAAGTGCAAATAGGTATAGGCTGTATCCAGCTATATTGGCGGCTGCTTTCTACAATTTTCTAGCATAGGAGATGTTTATTGCAGGAATTGAAGGTGATTCTTACCTTATTTTTCCGCGTATGATGTAGACTTTTGCCCAAATTTTTGAGGGTAAAATAAGAATGTACTGCATAGTACTAATTCTATATTTATATAAATGTTTTTAATTTTTATTTATGCTTATAAATTAAAAGTGTAAGTCGATAAAGCAATAACGATATCTGTACACAAAATACCCTGGAATATTATATTTAGTTTTGTTTCTAAATATAATTGATTTTCCTGAAAGTTTGGGCCAAAAACGTGGGTGTGCATTATACATGGTCGCACATTATGCAAGGCAAAATACGGCAATTTGAATTGATTTTTTTTCTTTCTGGTTTGTTCACAAACAGCTATTACACTTAGCCAAACCTAGAATGCATGTGTAGAGGATCAACAATAACCTTGAAAATTCTTGAATTTCAAAGCATGAACTTTTTTTAAAAAGATTTTATTCATTCATTGTCAGAGTGAGGGGAAGGGAAAAAGAGCGGAAGAGAAACTTCCACAGGCTGCCTCTTGCACACCCCCAGCTGGGAACCTGGCCCAATACCCAGGCAAGCACCCTGACCAGAATCTGAACCAGAGACCATGCAGTTTGGGGAATGATGCCCAACCCACTGAGCCACACCAGTCAGGCAGCATTTGGTCTTTCTTATAAGTAGTGGGCAACAATAATTTTTTAAAAAACTATATGAGCCATGGACAAAGATAACTTAGGAAGATTAAGCTGTGACTGGAAAATTCTTTCACCAAAAGTTATGTACAGGAACATCCTTAATATCAATTGCCTGAGTACCGAATAAAATTAATATCTGTTACAAAGGTGTGACTTATTTTTCTGTAATTTAAAAAAAGGGGGCACTTTCTGTTCTTGAAATATTTAAAATAGGACAATTTTAAGGTAGCTACTCTCCGAACCCTGTTTTCTCAGCTATATTGTAAGTTGGTCGATGGACAAATACGTTCTCGTAACAAATTTTTTAATTTATATGAAAGTATAATCCTATAACCTGCAGACCCAACATGTGATGCATTTTTCCTAGTCTTTTCAATGCCTCATTTTTATTACATATATGGAAAGATCATTTATCCTTCATTTTTATCTTTCAAAACCAAACACCATCTCATTGTGCTTCCAACCATCCAGGCACATAGAAGTTAAGTGATTTGCTCAGGGTCACAGCTGGAATTTAGAACCTGCTATTTACATCTCAGATACGATGTCAAAGCCCAATCTTCAAGACTGCAATATTTGCCTCCCCTTTTCCATTCAGCATTTCCCAGAACATTAACAGTAATAATTTATAGACAACTCTGACCTCTTATTGCATAGATACACCATGATTTACTTTCCTATTTGCCTGCTATTAGCCAGATGTGTGTATTGCTATTATAAATAAACCTGTGATTAACATTTGTATCAAAATCTGCCCCTACTATGGACAATTACCTTATTGTCAAGTTATTTTAAAAATAAGGAGCCCTGACCAGTGTTGGTTGGGCATCGTTCTTCAATGTGAAGGGTGGCCACATCAACTCCTAGTCAGGATATATGTCTGGGTTGTGGGTTCAGTCCCTGGTCAGGGCATGTGCAAGTGGCAACCAATTGATGTTTCTCTCCCCTCCTCTCTCTCTACAAATAAATAAATAAATACATACATACATACAAACACACACAAAACTGGCAAGTAGCAGTTGCCAGTGAGCTTATGATTTCATTTCTTAGCTTTCACATAAAATGAACAATTACAGTAATATAGGCTGAAGGAGAAGAAAGGTCACATTGAAATACAATAGGAACATCCTAAAAGAGCATTTGAAAGCAGAACTCATGCTGCTCAACATTAGCAAACAGAAGGAACAGGACAACATAAAAGTGAGGCTCTCACAGAAAAACTAGCTTATTACAAAAGTTAGGTTTTATGGGAGACTAGGTCACATAGCAGTCTCACTGATAATGTGACCACATCTTCAATCAAAATTTTCAAAAATAGAAAATTCTATAGTATGCATAATATATAACATAATACAAATATTTTTTCTATCTTTTAAAGCATGCTTATTCACATTTGACTGACTGATAGTACATAAACATTCTTTTACAATAGGCCAGGACATCGGTGTTACCCTGATTATACAAAAACAGATGCAAAATACTATTAACACTTTCCTGCAAATCCTGAAACTGCAAAACTAAGTGTGTGTGCATACATATATTGTTTAAATCCCTTTATTCCCATTCCATCCTTTTGGCATTCCATCTCTCAAGAGAAGAGATTCCCTTCTCTTGTGAAAGGTATCACTTTCTAGTCACCCAGGCCAACTCTTCTTCACCATACCCCACCTCTGGTCACCAAGTGCTAACAAGACATCTTCCTAAATCTCTGGAATTAATCTCTTCTCTATTAGAGTTCCCCTTTGCAAGTCCATTCTTCATAAGTCTGACATGTGAGATTTTAATTGTTGTACTGCAGTGTTCTCTTCTTCGGTCAGTGGTGACAGCTAGAAAACAAATAAAGTCTTTATTTCAAAAACCTTTAAAGGCTGCAAATAGAGTTTAATTTTAAAAAACCTTCACAGACTGTTAAATTAATTGTTCACTTCTTTATCACACCAATAAATGTGTTTCCATAAGCTCATACTATGTATGTGATCACAAATTTAGGAAAGCAGAGAAAAAATAGATTATTTGGCTATCTATATAAAATGTACTTTGATGTTTGAACTTCCAAAGAATTTGCAATTAAGTTGAAGAAGACCAGGAAATCAAACAATTTAAGGATTATAATTTAACAGAACCAAAGAAGTCATGTTTGCATGACACATTATAAAAGTATTTTGATAAAGAATGTGAACAAAAATAACCTGGAAGTTTCCTCAGAAGTAGAAACTTGGGCTAAATTTTGAAGGATAATTAAGATGCTTTGAGCTGCAAGTAACAGAAATACATTTCAAAATGGATAAATGATAAGAAAATATTATCTTTGCAAAATAAATACAGAAGGGGGCTGACTTCAGGGCTGGTTTATTCAGCAGCTCAGGAATATCAGGACTCTTTTTTCCATCTCATGGCTCTTATATCCTTGATGGCGGCTTTCTCCTCAAGCTGACAGGAAAATAGATCTAGCAGTGCTGGGCGTCACACCTATACAAAATGTTCAGAAGAAAAGTTTTCTCTTCCCACGGCACTCTCAGCTGCGAGGAAACTTGTCCTCACTTCCTACTTCCAGACTTCCCCTCCTCACACCTCGTTTCGGTTAAAAACCCATTCCTGAATCAAATTTAGTTAAAGGAAAATCCATTCCCCTTGCCAGTCAGGCACACACTGATGCTGAGGATAGTGCTGGTGTTACTGACCTCAGGCCTGAGGCTGTGAGGAATGGCACACCTCTCAAGAAAATCGGTCCTCTGTAAGGTAGGAAGGAAGAACAGATGCTGAGAAAACAACCCGCAAACAGTATTCACAAAAGCAGGTAGAAGCAAAAGCAAAGGGAAGAAGAGAAGCTGAAGGGAACTGGTAAAGGGTTTTTACACAGCACCAGCAAACAGGCTGGCTGAAACAAAGTGTTAAACGGGGAAATAATAGGAGGTAGAACCTAAAGAATCACTCAACTAGTTGCAAATCTGCCTAAATATATACAGTAGTGCCAAGATAATGGATGCCTAGAGATTTCTGAGCCCTATACATGCTATGTTGTTTCCTATACATATATATCTATGATAAAGCTTAATTTGTAAATAAGGCACAGTAAGAGATTAACAACAATAACCAATAATGAAACAATAATTATAACAATACACTGTAATAAAAGTAATGTGAATGTGGTCTATCTCAAAATATCTTATTGTGCTTGTACTCACTCCTTTCACTTAAAGGAAGCACTTTAAGCTTCGCTTTGGCATGTCCAAATTGCCAGCGTCACTACTTGCATTAAGTATTATACAACAAGGGTGACTTGCACACAAGGATTGCCATCCTGGGACGGTCGGTCTGATAACGGAGACAGCTAGAAAGGGACTGATAGGTGGGCAAGTAGCCTGTATAGTGTGTATACGCTGTGGTTTCCATCCCTGGGCAAAGCTGAGTGGGACTGCTCAAGATTTCATCACGCTAGTCAGAACAGCTTGAAATTTAAAATTTATGAATTGTTTATTTCCGGAATTTTCCAATTGATATTTTCGGACCACAGGTAACAAACTAGGGAAAGCAAACTGCGGATAAGGGGACTACTTTAGGCCATCTCTACAGACACTGCCAAATCTAGAACACCCCATATAACTACAGAATTAGAATCTCTAGGGCAGGGCTGTCCCACAGACCTGTCTGCGATGCTGGGAATATTCTGTATCTGCACTGTCCAATCAGTAGATATAGAACTGAATTTTTCATTTTATTTAATTACTCTAATTTTAATTTATATAGCCACATGTGGCTATTGAATAGCCCAGCTTGTTTGGCTGATCAAGCCAACATTTGCCCCAAATTCACATGGACTAAATGAAAAACAGTTATACACCTTACTGCAACTGAAATACTTAAGAGAATTTCCCTGTACTATGTAAAAAACCGGAAAATATTATTATTATGGCAAGCTTTTGCTCTCCACAAATCCATGTTGTTCTTTCTGATCACTGTTCAAGAGATTTCAAACCATCTATTTAATAAATCTTCAAGGAATTTTTCTAGTAATTAACCAGTTTAAGATTTTTAGAAATTTTTCTTCTTGAACACAAATGTTCTGCAGCATCAATGGAATACCACATAACTTTTAATGCCTTTTTTATTTTCTGTTTATTGCTATTTTTTGTTTTGGGGGGTTGTTTTGCTATTTTTCATTTTAGTACAAATTTAATCTTCTTAGTGTGTTTGGTGGTCACTTTCATAATTAAGTATATTTAAACCTCAATGACTTAATATCAAGTAAAAACATAAAATTAATATGTATTCCCTTCTACCTCTGCTGTTCTTATCTCCCTATTTATAATTTAATATTATTAATTCAAGTGCTCTTGAATTTTTGAATATTATCAATTCAAATATATTTTCTATCCTTCCAAATGAAAAACCTTGATAAAGGTCATAGCCTTGATTTTGTTTATAGACAACTTTTTTTAAATTTATTTTTTATTGATTTTAGAGAGGGGAAGGGAAAGAGAAACATCAATTTGTTGCTGCACTTTTTTATGCATTTACTGGTTGATTCTTGTATGTACCCTGACCAGGAATCAAACCTGCAACCTTGGCACATTGGGATGATGCTCTAACCAATTGAGCTACCCAGCCAGGGCTAGACAACTTTCTGTTGTTCATGAACAAAACAGCATTTGCCTTAAGTATACTTATCCCTTTCTCATTCTACATGTTCCCAAAATAATTTTAAAGACTCTTTTGGCTATTTGAAATTTCAGAAGACTCAGCTCAATCTAGTCTTTGGCTTCTTTTTTTTTTATTGTTGTTCACGGCTTCTTAACTATTTTCGCAATTCTGTCCCTATCACTGATATACCTCTTTTTATAGTTGAAATTCCTTTACAAGGTCTGCCTTGAATGTCCTTTAAACTGTGGGCTCATAGAACTATTTTTGGTTATACAACTCTCTACAGATGCCATTCCCTTCCATATTTCGATTGCAAAAATTTTCTCTGAACTTTCTACTACTACCTCGTTTGTTTTGTTTTGTTTTGTTTTAAATATGTTTTTTAAGATTTTATTTATTTATTTTAGAGAGAGGGGAAGGGAGGGAGAAAGAGGGAGAGAAACATCAATGTGTGGCTGCCTCTCATGTGGGCCCCACTGGGGACCAGGCCTACAACCCAGGCATGTGCCCTGACTGGGAATTGAACCAGTGACCCTTTGGTTCACAGCCCACACTCAATCCACTGAGATACACCAGCCAGGGCTACTACCTCGTTTTTAAACTAGTAAGCACATGACCCAGTTATCCAACATTTCCCAACTTGGCTATCGCTGATTCTAAAATAGGATCTCCTTTTTCAAGCTTTATAACTATCATTAAGTCATCTTTCCTTGTTTGTCATTGCCTGGGCCAAAGTAAAACTCCCTTAGCTTTCTACCTTTGATATAATTATTGCTCACTTAGATACTTCTTCTTTTAACTGAATGAAGACCTTTACAGATATTCAGATGATTGAAATCCCCTATCACTATCTAACTATTTTTCTGGACCACTTTGTAATCTCGGTCAGAAATATACCATCTCTGTATTGGATCAAGTGTGAAGAATTTTTAGGAAATATTCAGAATATCATTTTTCTCTTTGTTCACTTACCCAAATTTATTCTGTGCTTCAATAAATGTATGGATATATATATTTATTTATATATATTTATTTATATATATATAATGATATATACAACCAGGACTACACTTAATCTTTCTTTGAGATGTCCTTCGAACAAGTGTATGTGCTTCTGTTGTCAGGCTCCAAACATATACAATAAAAAATATGTGACTTGAGTTGTACATATGGTAAGTTATATACATACTTTTTCTGCATTCTATGTGTTAGCATGTGACACCACTCTTACTGTTGTTTTTTTCTTTTTAAATTTTTATTTAGATAGAGAGAGGAAGGGGATGGGGGGAGGGAGGGAGCGAGAGAGAGACAGAGAGAGACAGAGAGAGAGAGAGAGAGAGAGAGAGAGAGAGAGAGAGATTCATTATTCCACTCACTCATGCACTCACTAGCTGATTCTTATATGTGCTCTGACAGGGGCTGGAACCTGCAACTTTGGAGCATTGGGACTATGCTCCAACCAGCTGAGCTGCCCCCTTGCCAGGGCCACCCTTACTGTTTTAAATCCCTATTCCTTATTACCTCTGTGCCCTTTTTAATTGCTCTTCCCTCCTCCACTATTCATCTCCCCATGACATAACAGAAGCATCTAAGGTATAATTTTATATTTTTAACCAGGTATTATTTTCATTGGCAATATAAAGAATTCTTGATAAATTTGACCTGGGCAATCAACCTTTGAGATTTACTCTAGTTACAAGCCCATAAGTCAAGTATCTTACAACATAATTTAGTCCCGAGTTGGCAAATAAATACCATGATGCTGCCCCTAGTAGCACGCCCACAGCAGAGAGCTTTTGTGCCATGCCCAGACGCAACTCCTTAATATAGCACTCTAAGCAGCTATTACCAGCGAATTGATTGTAGTTGGCACCTGAGACAAAACATATTGGCCATCGTTTGTCCATATAATTAAGTTCTACCTATAATTCCATCTATATATAGTCTGTCTTTTCTTTCAAAAGCTCCCAACTTTGCCATAATCGTAAATGAAAACACTACCAAATCCTTCAGTTGACTATTCAAGATTTTAGTGTCTAGGTCAGTAGCTCACATTCCTCCTTTTTACTCTGACATATCTCAAGAGTTTTATAAATCAGTAATAGAGGCTCACAATTGTAAGGAATTTTACACTAAATGAGAAGGAGAGGAGGATGGGGAATGGAGGGAGAGAGGAAGGCCAGGCTTATCCAAGCTCACCAACCCCACTGAAGGAACAGAGAATTAAAAAAGAAATCACTGTTATAGAGGCTTTCCAGATTTCTCAGTCTCACTAGTTCTCATGAACCTATAGAGCTGGTAGATTTAAGAAGTATTACCTCCTTTTCTGCCATGACTACATAATCAAAGATAGCATACCTTTTAATGAACCATGCCATGTCCACTTGCTCATTTTAAAATAAAAGGAGATAATAAATTAAACGAGAATCAAGAAAATCTCATTTCTATCATCAGTTCAAACTAACTGCTGAATTTTAAAATGAAAGTTACTGAGGATTCATCTTTCAAAGCAACAATCAGAATAAAAACTTTAAAAATCCAACATGTCAACTGAAAACATTACCTCCAGGGCTGTCAGCTTTTGTAGTTCTTGTAGCGTGGCCATAGTCTTATTGAAAGTAGCACAAATGCGGCTCTTAGTCTCTTTCTGCTCGTCGGCAATTGGCTTAAAGCGTGCATGCAGAGTTTGATATCGAGACTTTATTGCTGACAATTCCTGTAAGAGTGTAACTGGATTTTTCTAGAACAGGGAAAAAATTAATATATATTAAATTGTGGAAATAAAAAACTAAGTTTCTTTTAAAATTGAAGTATATACAATACATTCTACCATCCACTTAATCAAACACTGTGAGTATTTTATTATGCAATTGTGTGACAAGGATGGAGAAGGGGACGAAAGAGGGAAGTAGAAGACTTAAATTCTATTCGCAAGGAATTTAAAGCCCAGGTACAGAAGTACAGCACAGGGAATATAGTCAATAATACTGTAATAACTGTGCATGGTGTCAGGGGGGCACTAGAGTTATCGTAAATTATAGAATTGTCTAACCACTACATTGTGCACCTGAAACTAATATAAAATAATACTGAATGTCAACTATAATTGAAAAATAAAAATTAAAAAAAAATAAAGCCTATGTATAGAAATAGCCCACAAAAAAGCAATATTAAACAGCAAATAAAGTCACTTTAAATGTGTAATATTTGATACATAGTTCACAACAATTAATTACATAGTATTTCTAAAATACAATTCTAAATGCTATTCAGAAGATTAAAGGGCTATATTAATTTGTTGTTAAAGAATAAGACAACTTGAAACCACTTGTAAAACTCTTAAACACAATGCCATGGGGCTAAAGTGTGTATAAATGCCAATTCATTGACTTCACTATATAAAATTCATGCCAACTCAAGCAACTATATTTACATATTAAATTGGTTTTTCAAACTCTTTTTGGAATATAACCACTATTCTATAAAAGACATTTCATTTTAACTGAGTCCGTTCTGCCACTTGGTACTTCCTTCCATTCCCTGATGGTTCCTTAGCACACTCTTCAAAACTAGCTATTCCAAACTTTCTCCACTCCCTCAATTTCCATCTACTCCTTCCTGCCATAAGACCTTATCAACTGCTTCACCGAGAAGGCAGAAAACATCTGATAAAAACTCCATCTTCCTGGCACTGGATCCCAAAATGAAAACATCTATGGACGCTCTCATCCATATTCAACCCCCTAACACTATCACTATTGTTGTTTCTTCTCATTTCTTCCATAATCTTACCTTTCCTATTATTTCAATAACCTTTTCAATACCCTTTGTAGAGACTTCCAGTACATATAAGTAAGTCTTCCCAACACTGAGGGAAAAACTAACTCCTTCTCTTGACTCTGTTGTCACTTCAAAACCAGTTTCATTTCTCTCACTCCATTTGCCATTAACCTTTGAGGTCGTATAATATAATTCCTCAGTTTAACATACCGATGGACTAGTATTCTTTGCCAAATTATTTTAAATAATTTAAAGGTCAGGTTTACCCTATAGAATAAAATTTTAATAACCCTCTTCCTTTTTTAAGTTTTGTAAATTAATTTTTATTGATTTTTAGAGAGAGAGAGGAAGAGGGTGAGATAGAGAAACATCAATTTGTTGTTCCCTTTGTTCATGCATTCATTGGTCTGTTCTTGTATGTGCCCTGACCTGGGATCAAACCCACAATCTTGGTGTACTAGGACAATGCTCTAACCAACTGAGCTACCTGGCCAGGGCCTTAAAATGAAGTCGTGATTTCCATAAAACTATATCATCTTGATTGCCTTCCTACTGTATATCTCCTTCACAGACCCTACATCATGGCCATAGGCAGAGACTCAGTTCATGGCCCTCTACTCCCCTCTTCCTTGGAGATTTTTCTGTAAGCTTTTGATGATGGAAATGGTAAAAAAATAATAATAATAAAGTTAAAATAAAATAAAATAAATTCCAACAGGAAGGAATAAGAACAAAAAAATCTAAGTTAAAGACTGCTAAAATAGTTCTGCAGAAAGTGATCAAGACCTATGGCATGAGCATTACAAGTAGGAAAGTGACAGAAGACAGATAGCATGGAAAAAAAACTCTGATTGGCATGTTTGACATGGGCGAAGAAATAATACACAACACCAACAGTAGAGTGAGCTGCCTTTTGGTGTTATCTACTCAATACACACCCACAATGACATGGAGACCTGTCCTCTCACTTTTAGCAGTACATTTCCCATCATGTTCGTAGATTCTGGACGTCGTATTGGATAAAAGATCTCCAGTAGAAAAACTGGAAAAATACAGTTTAAAAAAAATCCTAAAATGTAGGTAGCAGGGGGGTGAAGGTGGGGGTGGGGGAAGTACATAAAAATGAAAATAGAAAAGATAGGAAAAATAGAGGCTAGATCCAGGAGGTCCTATATCTCACTAATAGTAAAAGCCATAAAAGAGGATTTATTTTCTTATGAGTATACTGAGTAAGAAAATATATAAAACTTCAGATCCATACATTTTCAGGTTTAAAGAGCCCCACCGAGTGACAGCATAATTAATGAAAAGACCTATACTGTAACTATAAAATAAATTTCACAGAACAGATAAAATATTCTCTAAGTTCCAAGAGAGATGGGGGGAGAATAGAATAAGGAGGAACACGTACACAAAGGATCAGAAATTAGAATGGCATCTATTTCTCAGCAAGAACACTGGAAGCTAAAAAACCATAAAGCAATAATGTTAAAATTAAGAGAAAATAATCTCCGATCCAGAATTTCATCTTCAACCAAACCATCTCTTAACTAAAGGGTTAAATAAGGCTTAAATAAAGATATTTGTACACATTTGATATCTCAAAAAGTTAACCTTTTGTGTATTCTTCCTCAAAAATCTTCTAAAGGATATGCTTCACCCAATGAAGGAAATAAACCAAAGAAGAATGAAACATGTGATCCAAACTAGGAGAAAAACAAAGGAAATTACAGAAATGATGGTAAAGAAATCCCAGAAACACAGCCGTGCAGGGGCCTGCTAAGCGGGTCAGATTGGTGCAGAGAGATAGCACAAGAAGGGTTGTGGAAGAAAATGGGAAAAAAATGAAACTAAGGGATCATGTGATGTGCCTGACAATGTTAACAAGAGTCTTACAGTTCTGTTAGGAAAGTCTGAGGCTGAATTAATGATAAATGCACAGGAAAACTAAACAAATTGAAGAAAAAAAGAAAAAAATTATTAGATTCAGAAAAATATGTTGTGTAAGAAAGAAAAAGCAAATATAGCATACTATGACTTAGATAAGAGCAGTATTCGCAGAGTCATAACTACTGTGGTCTGAATGTATCCTTCCAAAATTCATTGCTTAAAACCTAACCCCCATGGAGATGGAATTAGAAGGTAGGACCTTCAGGAGGTGATTAAGTCAGAGTGATCAAGAACGGAATTAATGCTCTGATAAAAGAGGCCTCAGAGAGATCTTTCCCCTCTGCCATGTGAGGATATAATCAAAAGTCTACAACCAAGAGAAGAGGGCCTACTGACACTTTGATCTTGGACTTCTGTTATTTACCTGGGGCCCAGTTGGAGGTATTTTGTTATAACAGCCCAAAGACTCAGGTATATGTACAACCACGTACAATAGCATTATTCACAATATCCAAAAGATGGAAGCCGCCCAAGTGTCCACTGACAGATGAGTGGATAAATAAAATGTGGTACATACAGACAATGGAATATTATCCAGCCTTAAAAAGGAAATTCTGATACATACTACATCCTAGATGAATGTTGAGGACATTACGCTAATTAAAATAAGCCATCACAAAAGGACAAATATTGTATGAGTCCACTTTTTAATGTACCATCAGTAGTCAAGTTCATAGAGATAAAAAGTAGAATGGTGACTGCCAGGGGTTGGCGGGAGGAGGAAATGGGGGAGTTATTGTTTAATGGATACACAGTTTTGGTTTGGAAAGATGAAAAGTTCTGGAGGTGGATGGTGGTAATGGTTGCATTTAATGTGAATGTACTTAATACCACTTAAAAATGGTTGAAATTGTAAATTTTGTTATGCATATTCTACCACGAGAAAAAAAAAAAGCTACGAATGTAAAATGGTGTAACTGCTTTGGAAAATAATAGGCAGTTCCTCAAAGTATTAAGGGTAGTTACCATGTGGTCAGCAATTCTACTCTTAGGTATATACCCAAGGAAAATGAATGCAAATGTCCACACAAAAACCTATACATTAATGTTTAGAGTGGCATTATCATAGTAGCCAAAAGAAGGAAATAACCAAATGTCTCATGAATACATGAGAAAATGTGGTATAGCTATGCAGTGAAATATTATTCAGCTATAAAAAAGAATAAAGTACTGATTCATGCTACAGCATGGATGAACCTCTAAAATGCAAAAAAGAATGTGATTCTATTCACATGAAATATTCAGACAGCAAATCTAGAGACAGAAAGTAGATTAGTGGTTGCTAGGAGCTGGCCAGGGGTGGGGTTGGGGAGTGACTGCTGATGGCCATTTAAAAAATCACTGAATTGTATACTTTAGAAGGATGAATTTTACAGTATGTGAATTATGGCTCAATAAAGGTATTTTTAAAACAAGTTGTAGAAGAGAAAAAAACCTGGAAGTGGAACAAAAATGAGAGAGGGGAAGTGGGAGCACCATACGAAATGCCTTCCACAAAGTACTTGAAAGACACTGACTCGGATGAGTCCTTTGGCCAGTCATTTGGTGGTAACACTGGACCAGAATTGGTCGGCTGTTCCTCAGTCAGAGAGAAAAGAGGAGAAAAACAAAGAAAAAGCTAAGTCAGTTAAGGAGCTAGAATAGTCCTAGTAAGGAACTAGAATGTTCAGTAAAAACTAAACCTTCACAGTGCTTTACCAGTTTTATATAAAATGTTATTTTAATTTGTACTTCCACTCAATCAAAAAATTTTAATTGTATGAATTTTTTTAAAAACTGTAAAATATGATATTTCTTGTCTTCTGCTAAGTGCTATCAAAGATAAACACTAATGATTCAAGTGGTAAGTAAATGTTAACAGACAATGTTTAAAAACTGTTTCTTTTCAGCCCTGGCTGGTGTGGCTCAGTGGAGTGAGTGCCAGCCTATGAACCAAAGGGTCATTGGTTCGATTCCCAGTCAGGGCACATGCCTGGGTTGTAGACCAGGCCCCCAAACCAGGGGTGCATGAGAGGCAACCACACATTAATGTTTCTCTCCCTCTCTTTTCTCCCTCCCTTCCCCTCTCTCTAAAAAGAAATAAAATCTTTAAAAAAACACCTGGTTGCTTTCCTCTCCATGGGTATGTAGTTATTTCATATAAACAGAGCTAGTATTTCTAAATCAACCTAAACTTAGAATAACTAACTACATAAATATAAGTAAAAATCACAGTTCACATAACAAATGTAACAGTGTATCATCATCTTCAGAGACTGTCATTATTGCCAGGATATCTCCCCTCTTATTCAAGGACTGCCTTACTATAGTCAGCTATATGCTCTCTCGCAATGTCAGAGGCTTCCACGATGGTTCGTATCTCCTGACTCAATAATTATTTTTTAAGGGTTAAAAAAAAAGTAGCCACAAATTTCCTTGACTCTGGGTACAATAGTATGTTCTAGTATCCTGTGACAAAGTGTCCAACATAAAAAGATTTTAAGATTCTATAAATTTAGTACTTGACACTATAACTGTTATAATCACTATTACTAGAAATATTATCAGAAAATCGTTAATAAAATATTCTGTTAAAAAGACACTGATTTTGCAGATTACCTCGCCTGCTGAATCAGGATGATTAGTCTTGATTTCATATTCCAGCCTGAATTGAATGTAATCCAGGTCAGAGTCAGCTTTCTGGAACTAAAAAATCAGCATAAATCATCATTTTGTGAACCGAAGGCATATTAATAATAAACATAATATTGCAACATTTTTTTCTTTTCTCTTTATATATTTTAGTATTTTAATAATGTGATATATAACTCATTTTGAAAAAAGGAAATAAAAAAGTATAAAAAACCTCTATGGCCTATAATATCCAGGTTCTATTAAAATATTTAAAAACTAGTTAGCATTTTGAAAATCATTTCTCTATGCATCTCTGTTAGATTTTGAGCCAATATATAGATACCAAGAAGCCACTGTCGTACATTAATACAAGAACTAATAATGTCTTCAAGAATTCCCTAGGGTCGCTGACACGCTCGTCACTTAGGCAGTGGGTTTCTACCTTTGGTGTGTGGTTTCAAGCTAAAACACAGAACATATTTATTTTCAGGAATATTCAGTTTCCATTATCTGCAACCCCATTAACCAAAAAAACTACAGAGATACGCCCACAGACCAAAATTAGAGAGCTTAGAGTCACAAATTATACAAGGAAAGCTACAGACCCCACAGAAATAGCAGTCTGAATAACCCCACTTTATTGAACCAAGGTCCTAGCATGGACCCTTCACTGTAAGAGAAAAAAGGGGAAATCTGCCACAGGCCGAAAATATACATGTGTGTACATATAGAAAAGTTGGAAAGGATATTGAACACAGTGTTAGAAGTGGCTTATGTCTGAATGTGGTTAATCTATAAACTATTCTTAACTTTTGGAAATTGTGTGTCTTTTACATGCATGATCTTAAGGCAGGGACTGCCTTGACTTTATCAGGGAAACATCTGGGTTTATAATAGAAGGCAAAACATGATTTCCTCAGGGAAATTGCCTATATTCCTAGCCTACAGCCTAGGAGACTGCTCTGGGGAAAAGTTCAGACCTTACTATGAAGCTAAGCTCTGACCTAAAAATTGGTTCTTGAAGTTTTGAACCCTTAGTGGAAACAATAAAAACTTAAAAAAAAAAAAAACACACCATCTTCTTATAATATATTAAAATTTTCCTTCTTCTAATATATTAAATTTTGACATGAGTGTCAGATTTTAATGTTTCATATTGTAAACTAGTTTCTATTTCTTTTCTTCCTGAACAAAGACAGTTGTTGCTTCAGTTTCAGCTACATAGTTTCTGCAGCCTGCCCATTGTTCTTCCCAAACACCAAAACCCTACAAGTAATGTTGCACTACTCAGAACTATTTACACAGCAGAGACAATATCCATAGGGTTCTAGGATCTGGTGATAGATAGGAAATTTTTTAGTTACAGGTAGGAAATTTACTGACCAATTATGATAGTCTCCAAAACTCATTAGTGTCTGATCAAGGAACAAAGGGATGATGACAAACTTCATTCACAGCCCTCCTCAGTTATAACTTAGCTTCTTGGAGTGCTTGTAAACAGTGAGGTTGCTGTTTAGTTAACTTTAGCTACCTCTCTTATTTTTAGGAGCATCAGAACATTATAAGTAAAACTAGAGAATTTTTTAAAGTCCAAGACATTCATATTTCAGAAACCAGTTTTCTTCAAAATCAGTGATAAAAGAGGATAAGGTTTATACCAGTCCTAAGAGTAATAAATAAAATATGCAGTTTAGCTGGGAAAAGTCCATGGAAATCAATGTTAGATCCCTAAAGAGAGACAAATTACATTCTGCTAATTGGACATCCTTGGAAACAGAATGGGACTAGGAAAAGGAATAGTTTAGGAAGTAATTTTGATTTTTAGAAAGCATACTACATATTTAATAAATGTGTAATATTCTGTTATATTAATCTTTATTGTGACCAGCTAAAGACTTTAAGTAAATGACATGTTGTTTTACATACCACTCAACTATTTGGCAACAAGAAACAAATATAATTGCAGTCCAATTTAAAAACATCTCCTTTTTTACAAACAACCCATAGCTTCTCACTGCCACTGTAGTGCGCCTTTCAAAAGGACCAGTGCTCTTAAAGCTCCAAACATCCTCGTGTGAAAGAGCTTGTCTCAACAGCATCAAACCACAGGAAAATTAGGGGGAAAAATATGATGGTCTTGTCTATGGTGAGAAGAGTTAGTAGAGGTATATTCTGGACTCAGCCAGGGTTAGAAATGCATTTACCATAGAAACATTGTTTTAAGAGAGAATTAGGTATCTTAATATTCCTATATGTAGATTAGCTATATTACTAACCAAAGAATCTTAAAGCACACATTTCCTTACATTCTTCTCTATCTCCAATGCAGATTTAAAAACACCTTTATCAACTCACATTTTATTTTGTTTATAGCTCCAGCCTACCATTGCGGAGAGTAGGACCAATAAAATGGCATTGGTCCAGTCAAAAGAACAAAGTACATAAAACAAAATGCAGTCACTTATGTCAACCATGATGGCTGCCAGTCAGCAAGGACACTTTGGTTAAAGAGGGAAACTACCTAAGTCACGCTAGATACATCTGGTAAGGAGATACACCTATGATATCCGCACACGTGAACAGAACAGCCCCATTTGCAGAGGGGGACCACCCATAGATAGGCTCCTGGGCAAATTCCCCACTTGCCGTCAGGGGTGTCGAGGCATTTATCAAGAGACCCAGAAGGGTGGAGTACACCACTTTCAAGGTATAACTGAGGCAGGCTCCAGACCACTGCTGAGACAGCCGAGCTCCACACACCAGAGCGCTGCTCCACACCACACTGATCTCGCTTGGCATTACCGCCAGAGGCTCTGCCCTGCTGGACTGCGGACTTCGTCTGCCCTGCTGCCCACCTGGCTCAAGATCTTTACTTGCAAGATGCTGACAATTCCCTTGCCCACTGTGCTGTCTACCAGACCTGCAGACTGAGACTATGGGACTCGAGTTCATTATTCCCCATTGATGGCTCTGTGTGTGTGTGTGTGTGTGTGTGTGTTATATTCCTCTTAGATTGTTAGTGTGAGTAGGATATTAACGTATATTGATGCTCTACTTTGAGTGAACCTGCATTCAATAAAAGCTGAGCGAATAGCATTGTTACCTTGTGTGACTCTTGTCTATTCCTGGGTGCCGGGCTGTTCAGTAGGTGGCTAGCCAAACAGTTGCCCGGCTGACTTATAAGAAAGACTAAATGCCATGAACATATGCTCGTGACAACCATTTCATGTAATATATTATAATTATAATTGTTTGCATGGTACGCCCACCAGTTGATTCCACATTTCTTGCTGGCAAGAGCTCGATCTTTCATGTTTGTATCCCTAGTTTTTAATAAACAGCCTAATGCTCAATGACAAAAGGTAATACATAGATGAAAGAACTTTCATCCATTTGAAATAACAAACAGCCTGGGAACCCAACCACCCTTAATGCCTGTTTTAAGAATAAATATTTCAAGCTCCCTACAAGTTGAAGGCCACCTCTAATATCTGCACAATCACAATTGTTTTTTGTATATTTCTACTGGAGTGTTGACTGTTACCCACTTTCTTCCAGGTAGAACAAATACATGTTTATGCTTGTCTGAACCAGATGAGCGGTAATATACACAAGCACCAGGTTACGGGCATGCTATTTCAGGCATATAGCAACATCAAAGCAGAACACAGTGGGCAGAAGCTTCAGGGTCATCAGTTTCTAATTTGCAGGCATTTATGAAACAATGGTTAGGGTAGTGCAAATGAGCTCCTGCCAGTAAAAGACTGGTTTTATCAGTAGTAGTCTATTAAATTTCTTAAAACTTTCAGTATCCTACTTATCTATGTTAATTGTGCCATAGACACCTAATGGACTACAGGGATAGACTTTCATAACATATTAAACAAACCTGTTTTAGAAAAAGTAAAGAGGCCCTGGCTGGTGTGGCTCAGTGGATTGAGCGCTGGCCTGCGAACCAAAGGGTCAACAGTTTGATTCCCAACCAGGGCACATTCCTGGGTTGCAGGCCAGGTCCCCAGCAGGGGGCACGTGAGAGGCAACCACACATTGATGTTTCTTTCCCTCTCTTTCTCCTTCCCTTCCCCTCTCTCTAAATATAAATAAATAAAATATTTTAAAAAAAAGATTAGTGATGTGTAGGCACTTAATTTCAAACCACTTCAACCTCTGAATAGCAGATGTTCTTAGCAAGTGACCCATGATCTTACAGCGGGCAAGGATCTATAAACCTTAGCTAATAATTAGCAAGTTTATGTATCTGTATACACTTTGCTAATGAGATGGAGCGCCCCTAAAGATCCATAGTCTAAAGAAAAATAAAAATAAAAACCATCACTTTAAGAAGAGGTTTACTCAGATGCCGCAAAACCTGGGAGCATGGTGGACTCCCAGCCCTAAGACCATCTCATCCTCCTTCTCTAACCCACAGATGGTTCTTACAGGGATATAGGAAGAGGAGGGCTTTGTTCTCCTAACCAATTTTCTTTCTAGCTTTTGGCATGCTCAATGTAAGATCCTCCCTCTGCAACCACCTTGGCCAATGGGGAAGACTCCCCAGCGCTATTATTGTCTACTCAGGGGTGTCCAACTTGTGCCCCCCCCCCCATGCAGCCCAGGATGGCTGTGAATGTGGCCCAACATAAAATTGTAAATTGACTTAAAACATTTTGAGATTTTTTTTGTGATTACATGTTGCAATGTATTTAATGTGCGGCCCAAGACAACTCTTCTTCTTCCAGTGTGGCCCGGTGATGCCAAACCAGATTTGCCAAAGCCTATCCAAATCTGTCAGAGAAAGAAGCAAATTACGAAGTACTACTCGTTTAAATTAGCCACAACAAATTGACCGATAAAAATTATTCTCTCGATGCATTACAACAGTGAGTTTTTAATTAGCTAAAAACATTTTTTCAAATTATAACTTTTTAAAATACTTTTGGTACTAAAATTTTTTATAATAAAAAATAAAAGTTCTCAGCAACAAAGATTTCAGTAAATTACTCACAGACACTGAAGATGTAAGGCAAGAGTCAACATTCTGGTGTGGATCCTGCTTTCAGATGCTTTGACAATACTATTGCACTGCTAGTGTATAAAGTACAGTAGTGCAATAAAGTCAGAGCATTCGTTAGCAGTACGGTGAAGAAAGGAACACAAAAGCATCTTGCATCAGTTGAAGGCTCAATGAGAAAAGAATTTAAAGAACTACCATTTTGCACAGAAGACATGCAAACCCTAAAAACATATCAATGTTAAAAAAAAAAAGAATCGGACTCCCATATCAAAGTGATATTTTTTGATGACTAATCTATGATTAATATTGAAATAGGAATATGCATATTGATATAGAAAGGAATTTTGTAAATATGTCCTAAGCTTTACAAGTTATTAACATGGGCAATGTTAATACCTTAGGACTGGTTTTAACAAAACTGGTTGTAATTACTACAAGGGGCCAAGTTGCGAAAAATATTTCTGTTCTGCTGAGATAGGTTGGGTAGTTCCTCCATAATGATTAACTGCCACATAAAGCAAGTCTTTTGAATATGAACATCAAAGAAGAAAAATAAAAAGTAAAATAATGTTTCCCAATCTCTATATACCCAATCTATCTCTGGAATTTAAACTACAATACAAAAAGCACTTACCCATCTTAGGGCTTTTTATCTAGAGTTTCCAGACTTCAGGGACTCAATGTGTCCTAACATAACACCCTTAGCCCTACCTAACTGAATATTATAAAAGAGAATTTTAAATTTGCAGGTATCCCCTAAAACATCTTACACATAGGAGGAAATCATCTCCCTTTCTTTCAAACCTAAAATCAGAGAAAGTAATAATGGGATAATGTGGGGGAGGGGTATCCAAGATGTAAAGATTTATGTACCAGGTTTCCTTGAATTCAAGCCAATTAACATCCTAACCTTCTAACTGGTAAGAAACCATTCAAAAGTCAGATGTAAGCCCAGAAATAGACAAATACCCCTGATTAAGTGAAGGAAAAAAGTTAGAGAACAAAGATTACAATACACAGTAAGGTTTTTCCTCCAGTAGTAATGTTGATGGATGCAAATATACTTTCCACTATTTTCATTAACCTTCCCTCAAATGGTCCAGTTCAGCTACTAGTTGGATTGAGCCTAGGAAGAAATGAACTCAAATTCAGGATAGCTGGGACTTGAGTGTTTTGAACTCAAATCCTGGCCCACAGAATTCAGATATCAGAATATTTCAACTAAAAATCAGAAGGTTTGTACCAAAAATGATTTACCTTTAGAATCTTAGAAACTAAACTGTTCACAACGCAAAGAATTTAAGAAGACCTGCTTTCTTCTCTTTCCTCTCTTAAAAAGATTGTTCTAAAAACTATGCCATCATTCAAATATCTAAAAATTGAGTCTGGCTATCTCATAATTTTCTAAAACTTACTTTTCAAGATGTACATTTAATCATTTTCCCCTGAAAATAAAATATGTTCAATCTAAAAAAAAATTCCTCTCGGAATATTGACTCAATATATGGCAAAGTCCAGAAAAGACTTAATTGGTACCTCAAAATGAAACAGCCAACTTCAGAGGGAAAAAACTGTTAAAAGCAAAACTAGTATCATTTTGCATCTCACAATTAGGCAGAAGTATGGATCTGGAGGGAGGAATTCAGAATGGGGGAGAAGGGCCAGACAATATTAGCATTTATGCCTGTTGATGGATTCAAACTACTACAATACTTTAACTTTTTTCTTGTTAAGACAGCTAATGATAAAAATAACAAAACTTTGAACTGAAAGTTCGTTATTACAGGTTTGGAAAGCTGCAGAAAATCCTTCTCTGCCATTTCTCTTCCTCCCTATCTCCAAACACGCCCCCCCACCCCAAGAAAATTAACTTAAAACACTAGGAACAACTGAAAGTTCAAATCGAATTTGTATATGAGGCACTTAAAATTCATTAATACATCAGAGGAAAATAGTAAGTTATAGCAAGGTCCCATATTTTCTGGGGGTGGGAATGGGGCGAGGATGGTGTTCAGTTTCTTCCAGGGTCATTGCACGTGCAGATGTTAACGTGACCCAAGATTCAGCCTGAAGAGAGCAGCACAGCCACAAATGATACCAAGGAGTACTGCCTGGAAGTGGCAAGGGGAGGAGGGGGGATGGAGGGTGAAGGATGTTGACTTCTTAATCTTATTTTCCTTTAACGAAAAACCGACAGGAGGTCAATAACGAGTGAGTCCTCGAAATTCCACGTTTTAAAGAAAACCAACCCAATTAAAAAAAAAAAAAAAAAAAAAAAGCTGGCAACGCAAAGGGGAAAAGGACTGAAGGTAAAACTAGGGAACTAAGAAGATGAGAAAAAAGCGCGGGCGATCAAGCTAGCAGCTAGTGGTCCAGGGACGGAAGGGAGGGGATAAAGAGGACAAGTGAGAGAAGGATCCATAGAAGAAAATTAGGACAGCTCTCCAGCTTGGCGCCCTCGTGCAGGCCAGGCAGCAGCGGGAGTCCTTTCCAATTATTCGCCCCCGCCCCCCACTTTCACAAATGAATGAAAACTAGGCAACTCGAGCAGAGTGCCTTCCTCGCCCCAATCCCGCCCGTGCTCCAGGAAAGGAACTCAGGGTTCAGGTGCCCGTCGCTCGCGTCCCCACCCAAGGACTGCCTGCCCCCTTTGGGCCCAACAGAAACTGGTCTAGGGGCTTTCTCGGCCGCTAGTAAGTTGAGCACGCAAGTCTAACATCCTTTCTCAGACTTCCAAGCCTGCCTTGGAAGAGTCGAACAGTTCAGCCTTGAAGGGATTTCTCTCCGCCACACTCGGTTTATCCCCACCCAACCCCACCCTCCACCCCCTTTTTCTGGAGTGTGAACGACCTCTCCCCTTCTTGGGGCGTTTTGGGACCATTCCAGTCACATCTTTTTGGTGTTAATACAAACGTCTACACCAGCTACAGCTTCATGAGGGGCGGAAAGGTGAGGGCAAGGAACAAAAAATTCCAATGGCCCCACACCCTCAGCATCTCCCGCCATTTCCCTCACCAGTTTCCCGGATGTAACCCCTTCCCCCGCGGCGGTTAAAAAACCAGGCGGCGGCGACTCCCTTTGGTGCAGGGGGAGGGAACTCAGATCTGGTCCAGCCTCTGCCGCCCAGGGTTTCCGGCGACTCCAAATTGCGTCCTACTTTGGAGGCCATTGGGGAAAAATAAACCAGCCAGTAGATCTCCTTCACTTTACACTCACCATCAATTCCAGCTTATCGACCTCCTCCTCCATGTTGAATAGTTGACATTCCTCAGGCCGCGGCACCGCTTAAGCCGCAAACCATACTAGCACTGAGGGTCCCTATTGGACAGCTGTCACTCAACATCTTGCACTCATTGGCTCCTCCGCTTGACCCGCGCCCGCCCATTGGCGACTAGGTAACGCCTTTCCTCTTGAAACACGTTTTCCTATTGGGCAAAGACACAAAACGCCTCGGAAAGATTGGCTGCCGTACTCTTACTTTTTTCCATTGGTTGCACCCTCATATCTACTTTCAATTTCATAGTTAGGGCTCAGCAGAGAAGATTGTGATTGGTGCAAAAGGGGAAAAAGAGCCAACCAATTACAAAAAGGCTTCCACAAACGACAAAAGGGAAGTGACACACCTTCTTTCCTCTCCTCCTCCTCCCCTCGCTCCCGCCTTCTCCTTATTCATACCAGA